>NC_049984.1:13267407-13377745 GCF_000003815.2 Branchiostoma floridae
ATAGAAAAATCAATGTTGTTTAAATGCAGATTCCACGGTCTTTCACTGTCAGGCTTCCTCCAAGGTGAGTTTCTCCCATCTGGGCTTTTAGACACATTTCAGCAGAGATTTGCAGATCTACTGAAAATGGCACTCACGTTCTGTCATGCTTTCAAATGTCGAATTCAATACATCAAAATGACTAAAAAATTCACCAAAACTTGGTCACAGATTCTTGAATGTCCAGGTATACTCTACAGCATCTGAGCATTATAGCAGTGCTGAAATATTCTCAAGAGAAAAATAAATTGCAAAGACTACTACCCCCCCTCCAAAGGAAAGTAGTGATGGGGCACAAGAATGAACTTGCAGTAAATCTTTTAAACTTGACGCAAGAAACTGCAACATGACACTCTCCCAAGGCTATTTTGGAGGAGATTCAAGAAGTCCTCTATCCTCACAGATTCTTAGGTTACAGGAGGCTATCTTCATCTGCAGTCACCTAGCTAAGGATTCACTACAAGTAGATAAGGCAATATGAAAGATGGCAGCCAACCCAATACTGACACCTGTTTTTCCTTGACATTGGAAATTCCTCCAGGGAACATAAAAAATGGATTTACCACAGTCAGATATAGTCCTACATACAATGAGCAGAGACCTTGGCTACAGAATAGATATTTTCCAGACATGCAGTGCTGCTTATCAACATAACTGCTTGGTGACAGCAAGCACAAGTTAAAATTCAACTGAAGAACATTTGGTTATTCATTGGTGCCAAAACCAAGGACCAAACACCAAAAGCACAACTTGAAAAGGGCTTCCCTTTTTACCTTAGGAAAGGAGCTTTACATCCATCAAGGATCAAGGAATGTTTTTGGTTGTGTTTGTGTGTTTGCACATATAACTCAAGATAGTTTTAATCCGAAGGATTTGTACGCATTTGGTATGTGGGTACTTGAGGTCCAGAATATGGCAATTTTGCAGTTTTTCATGCTACAGGCCAACACCCCTTCCTGAAAACAGAGTGGTACAATCCATGGACAGCCGGCAAGCCATCACTAAAGAATAACCCTTGATGGGAGGGAGATGGGAGGGGAAGGATCACTAATATCTGTCATGGCTAGACCATCAAGAAATTCACAAAAACTCTAAATATTTCACGGAGGTATGAGGTCTTAGATTTCATCAGAATCTCCGTGACATCTCCAGCTCAGAATGCATTAGAGGAAAATCAATCAGAGAGGGTGATTCTCCAGCCAACCATGTCTGGCGCTGAGCCCTTACCGCTGATAAAGGGACGCTCAGTTATTGCTTACTTGATGATCGCATGTGGGTGGAGCTGACTGCACTTTACAACCATGACCATGGTCTTGACCCGTCTGGTCCTCAGCCACAGTTTCCGATATTTGATGTATCTTTAATCAGATTTGTGCAATGACTACGCCTCAAGGAACACAAGCCCAGGGGGACAACAAACCACAAGATGTTGTACTTTGGCCAGAAGCTTGTGGTTGAGTACACACCATTAATGTCAAAGCAGAGAGAAAAGTAACGATTTTGCCTTTCTGAATGTGAGTGGAGATTTTTTTCCACCAGGTCATGTCAGGATATTTGTAAGACAGTTTGCCACAGGGGCAGTGTAGGAGGAGTAATCAGTGGGGAGGAGCAGCTGCTGTTATGGCAGGCAGCCTCTGTTATCTAATCCCCTCCTCTAACAACTTTCACAGACAGATCCACCTGGGAGCCCTGGTAAACCCAGCTCAGGCTGATATATAACACTGGAAAAGTACCACAACCAAGGAGATTCCCTGGGCATTTGTTTCTTTGATATAAATCAATAAATAATATATGTGAAAACATAACATGAACCTTTGAGTTGTTTGATCGCTGGCAGTGTGTCTGCATGGGGATTGGGGAGATCCCGGCAATATGGTAGATTTAACAGGGCTGGTGATGTTTAACAGTTAATTCAGGACCGGCAACAGGTAACTGTTACCTGTTTGTGTGAAAGGATTTTGCGATAAGGAAATGATTTTATCGGATTTCGGTGTCTGGCAAACTCGTCTGTGAATACTGACAGAACCAGATGCTCAACTGTAACTTTAGGGCAATCTGACGTTCAACTTCATGATACGAATAATTTGCCCCTAACGTTTAAAGATGAATTCAGGACATCAAATATCTACGTAGCTTATAACAAATACAAGCTATGTAGAATGAAAGGGACAAATTACCTTCAGAAAAAATCTACCAACAACACTTTTAATGTTGAATTAGAGTGAGCCAGCCATGATTGTCAGTGGATTTAATAATAGTATCTCAGTACACCTCTTTAAAAATGGTATGCAGACCCTCTGCAACTGCTGGAAAGTTGCCAGATGTGCTATCTGTGTTGCATAATATCTTTAATAAAATAAAAAGGGACCGGCTAATCAGAATCATGTACCTTTAGCAGACTGATAAGTGATATTGATCAACCCAGGCCTCATACACCGTATATTCTAGATTTTCTAATTGGTTCATTTAAGCTCCATGGTATTGGTCCGAGTCCAATCAGCATTGCTCTGACCTGTTTGGGACCCTGGAAGAGATATACTGCCTCTAAAGTAACCTGGTTTCTGACTGTATTGAGATAGAATTGCCAATGATGATCTGCTTTCCAGTGATTTTTAGTTTTGTAGAAGAAGTTTTCTTTAGTACCCTGTCTGACCAATGCAAACATAGTCATACTAATGCTAATGAAATAGAAATGTCCACTTTCAAAATCAGAAGTAACCAGACAATCTTGTCTTGATAAATTGCACCGGTAGAATTTATTACAGTCCATACTCCACAGATCATGAAAAATCATGACACATGTCAACATTCTCCTTATCTTTGGCTCATCCATTCTGTAAACGTTTACTCACATTATGTTAGGATAACCTAATATAACTGACGGCCGGCAACTTCTTTTCTTTATTCTTTGCACGCTCGCATCAGTTTTGGGGTTCTCAGGAATGGGTATGACGGAAAGAAAATTCAAGGTGGCTATAGCCCTGGCCAGGATACAGTACAAATATATTGACAAAGATACGGGTCAGAAGCTTTTATTTATGAAGGAATTAAGACCAATACTAATGGACTCTTAAGGAGCAGAAAGTCTTTGAGTGTCTGTTAGACTAAGTTGACACACAAGGGACAAAAAAAAATCACTTCATTATCAATATTCATCCTGTTGTCTCCTTTTACTTTCAGTTTCCTGAGGGAATTTCCAATTTGGTTAGTGAGGGCAAAATAAAAATCAATGCTGCTTTGTCATGATGATTCAAGATGGCCTAATGATACAATCACAGGTAAACACATTTCATGCTGCCCAGAACACAATCAATACAAATTATGCAAACAGCAAGGAAGCCTGGATTATCTGCCAATCTTAAGTGGCAGGCTCTGTCCAGAGTGCTATCAAACCCAGGCTCCTTCGGCAGAGAAAATCAATACAGGATCATCATGAAGAAAGCAAGACACTGACTGCTGATCAGTGGGACATCAAATAATACATCAAATTGGTGGAGATATAGAAATCCAGACACTCTTGGAGCTACTGTGAGGATAACAGTATGCACATAGATGAAACTGTAAAGCAGTAGTGTGCACACTCTGGTGGCCGGCTCAATTTACATTCACTCATGCTGGGATGTGCGGTGGTTCTCATATGGTCACATGTGGACATGGCTAGACATTGTCCTGTTGTGTCCGCTCTTCCTCACCAACAGAATAATTCCATGTAGTTAAACACAAATAAGGGCATAGAAATTTTAGAAGAGAAAAAATTAGTGTTAATTATTTCACATACTGACATAGCAATCTCCTTGCACATACAAAACAGGTGTTCTACGTGTATATACCAGCTGGCCTAAGTACCCAACTATTCCCTGGGGACAAATATTGTACTAAAAAAGTTTGAGGTGGGTTAGATAAAAGAAATACCCGTAAAGATGACAAAATGGACCAATTTCGTGATGCAGATGTTTCCCATTAAAGCAGTCACCTCCAAGATGAATACCCAGTAAGTGTGCTGTAATCTGGGTTTATGGCTGCTGCGATGAGGTAGATATGTGTGTCATGAATCCACGGCTGGCATAAAAAGGTGATGTTGATGTGATGTTGGCTGCCGTAATGACTGTATTAGCACATTATTCCATGTCATAAAGCAGTAACATCAGCAATGACACCATGATGTAGCATAGAGGCATACATCAAAGCAGAAGAGGAGCTACTTTCACCTCATTTCGATGTTCTAATGATGTCTATAGTACCGTATGCCAATGTTCTACAAATGTGAATGAACCCTTGAACAATTTTTGCGTACATACAGGTGAGTCGGTTATACATAAAACAGCGTCTTGTGATCAATGGCCAGCACCAGGTGCAGAAACCAAAATCAATATTTCTTGTATCTTCAATATGTGCACAGCTCTGTAAAACTGACAGCTGTGTCTGATGGTGTACTCAATGTTACTGAACAAGGCAAAATAAAGCAGTAAAAAAAAGATATGGGGGAAATGCATGCATTCGGTGATGTGAAAGTGTTATACATGCATTAAGAATGGTATGCTGTACAAATCAACATATGACCTTAATATTTGATCAGCAGGAATGGTGTACTGTAAATTCAATTACTTTGTAGTGGTTTTATTTCACGATACTAAGGAGTTTTTTTCGGTGCCTTAAAATCATGGTTGAAACAATTCTGTAGCTCATCAGTCAAAAAAAATAAAAGGGAGACATATTCTGCCGTATCATGAATGGAGTGGAGAGGTCAAGGCAAAAACTGTGAACCGCAATGAAAGTCTCAAGATTTACAGATCTGATGAACCAATTGGCCTTCCTAATCTGCCTTCTTTGGACATAAATTCTGCACTGAACCGGTAAACTAGGTCAGTTGGCTCGATGATCTGCATGTCAAATCAAAGTTTGATGACTTAGCAAGGAGATGGAGGCCCTACTTCCTCCCACTCCCAGTATATCAATCTCCCAGGCCCATTTGCAGCCCAGCCTCCATACGTTTCCTTTCTAGGGCATAATGGCACATTCTCCTAATAAGCACCTTATACCTAGAATAATGTCCCGCTGAAACAACTGTCAGAACTCTAGGTTGCTTAACGAGAAGTTAGGACTGTAGTAAAAACGTGCCACATCACAGCCAAGACGTTATGTGTTTACTGTGTATATGAAACGGGCCTTGTGGACGCGATCAATGCTTTATCACGTTATGGCTCCCATTTAACGACAGATGTCATAAAAACCATACTGCAGAACTTGTTCTCTGAAATGACATTTTTATTGCAATTTCCCCCAGATATTGCTGATGGACTGCAGCGACTGTGGAAATGTAGTAGTCAAGGCAGTAAATGATGGACTGGCGAGTTGGCGAGGCTGCCGCTAAAATTGGAATTCCTTTTTATATCACACGTGAGACGAAGGAGAAATTCTGGATTTGGGCAGTTACAGTTACTCTCATCCAAGGATATTTCGTTTCATACCTGTAGTAAAGCATGTATGGAGGTAAATATCTTGTTATTACACAAAGAAAAGCATAGTCATTTACACCCCTTTTGCACTAGACACTGCAAGTGCTGAGCGAACAAAGATTTTATTTCCTGCTGAGCGAACAAAGATTTGACAGATTGCTCAACAAATTTCATGGATAAGGAACAAATCTTCTTATGTGTTATGTTTTGTGTGTATGATGTCTTTTGAATCACACTTTTACATGCTGCAGCATATTCCAATATGAAATCAAGGGTTGCGCAAATCCAATTTTGGTCTCTGTACCGTCGCTCAGCAATTGCTGTCTAGTAGAAAGGGCAGTCTCACTGGTATGACTGGTGCTAAATTTTTGGATGGGTTCTCTTTATGAATATGAAGACCCAAGCACATACAGGACAGGTGATTTGAAATCCCATAATATAAGTCAATGACAGTAATACTGGATGGATGTCCTACTTAAGTGAACAAAATGGCTCCTAACATAAAAGGCAGTTTACTGATTCAAAATGTCTTCATCTTTTCTTTTACTATAGCACTGAATCCCTAAACTCATTTGACAAGGCTTGGCAATAATCCTTCTTCATCTGCAAGAAATGCATGGTTTGGCCCCACTGGCTTTCACAGGATAAAACAAATGATAACTACTACAATAAAGTTAAGAAATCTACATCAACTTGAAGGTCCATTCTGATACATCATGTTATGGTAACTTTCAATAGCTATGTAACAAGGCTGAGGGAATCACTGTCAATCTTGACATTTTTGTGCAGTTTTAATGTTCCCGTTTTCATGGTGACGTCTCCAATGTGAATTCTTGATACCACGAATATGTTTCCCTTGTATGACTAATGAACTACTGTAAATGCAAAAATGTTCGCGGTGGATTAATGTTCGCGGTTTTCGCGGTGACCACTTTACCGCGAATTTAAAACCACCGCGAACATTTTTCTGTTATGATATTAGATTGCAGTCTATGGTAATACCGCGAACTTAAATCCACCGCGAAAAGTCCTTTTTCCCGCTACCGCGAAATTAAATCCCCGCGAACTTAAATACATTTACAGTATAGAATTGTTCCCTCCTACTGCGAAATAAACCAACACCAACTTACAGTCCCAGCGTGACAAGGCCTTTTACTGCTAAACTTATTCCCAGATAACTTCTACAGGGTGCAGCAGAAAGAAGGATAACTTGACTACCTGAGCAAAGCTCCTTCAATGAGAATCAGGGAGCTTATGCAGCTCAAATGCTAATGTTTATATAAACAAGATTCCAGCATATGTAATGCTTTGTGACAGCACACAATTTAGACTCCAATGTGCTTTATATTTCAACCTCCTGAATTTTACCGTTGGACCATTTTTTACTTTGTTGACACTAAAAGAAGAACAATTTTAGCATCCATGGAACAGATGACTTAGCATTCCTCAATGTCTACATATTCTTTTATGTTACATAAAAACATGTAACATGTATATTTGTGCAGTAGGCAGGATCACAAACCCCATGGGAGGTCAATGAACCTCTTAACAGGTCAGTCAACTCCTTGCATTCATGCATTGTTATTGTTATCATTAATCTTACTTTTGAATAGAAAACCGCTACCTGTCTTTGACTCTACTGTGAAAATCCAGCACAAGTCTTAGTCAATGATTTTTTTATCTTAAGTCTCCATCTTGTTCACAAGACCAATCAACCCCTAGATCTCAAAACACCCTGACATTTCTTTGTCTTGGTTTGTTCGACATATTACCGGTAAACATTATGTAGTAAATTGCCTTTGGGCATGACAAACCAGTTTTATACGGTAGGTACAAGCCATGTAAGACGAGACTATAAGGTTTGGTATCTTTTCAATAAGTGCTCAAGGTGTGGTTCTGAGTTGTGCCCTTGGGAAGTACACTTGCCATCTATTTCCTAACTTTACTTGGGTGAAAATGAGTACAAAGGTTTGGTTAGAGACAGTCTCTCGGAAGGAACATAAAGTTGGAGGTCCCATGTTTGAGGAGAGCCACACATCAAGCACATTAAAAAGAGTCAGTAACTTATTGAAGTAGAGAGTAGACAGTATGCAGTAAATCATCATATCGTCAGCCTTCACCTGTCATTTAGCCCAACCTTTTTCCAACATCTTCTAACATGAGAGGGTACCCGAAATGCACTACAATATGTTGCACAAATGGCACAAATTTAGCACAGGGTAAGTCGTGATATGTAGAACATACCCTGAAGTGTCCTTGTAGAGGTCGTGGCTATTTGAAGCGGTCATTTTTATTCCAAGCTATCTTAGCAGATGTGTATGAGTCATGAAGTGCAGAGTTAGAATCAATATAAAACATGATGGGGAGATTCTTCTTGGGAATACTGACATGTTCAAAAGTTTTCATATCATTATCTTATGTGGGTAATATAAAAAAAGCTAAGTAAAAAAGAAGTTGGGTGGTAAAACTGCTCCAAGGATCCTGCCTCATCCTCAGAGACAAAAACACGTTTTCTAATCATCTCTTTGATTTTGTCAGAGTTTACACCTGACAATAACTGGAGACAGAAAATGAGATAACCTTTCAAAACCCATTCTGGGACCTTTGACCTAACTCACTGCCAGTGTCAGTGTCTGCATGTCTAGCACCTTTGGACTTATGCCAGGTGATCCTGACCGTCTCTGGATACAAAATTTCTCTCCTCACAGCCACTCTACAACATTCACACAACAATAGGCAGACACCAGGACAAAGAAACACATACAATGAAAACAATGCCTTAATGTTTTAACTGAGATAAAAATGAGTGCAAGTAAATGTTGTTGTACCTTGTTTGCAGGTGGTCCACCTGGACTTGTAGACTCTCACACTGTTCCTGTTGTTCCTCAAGGGTACGTTGCTGCTTCCGCTGGTTGTTCTGTAGACAGTCAACCTGGAGAAGAAGGGAAAGTTCATTACGTTCATCACAAACAACACAGACATGCTTAGATTATGCACTGCTTGTTGTTAGTTAGCTGACCTGGAGTAGCAGGAGGTACTGTATATTCATGTACTTTTGTGATGGTTTTATTTCTTGGTATGAGGGAAAACATGTTTTAAATCTGCAGTTGAGACACTCTGTATAGTAGTAGAGAAGTAATAGTCAAGGCTGACCAAGAAGACCACTGAAGAGACCATTAAAGTCTGGAAAAGCTTTAGCTTTTACATATACATCATACGAAACAGATAACTGGGTACTGGGTACTAGATAAATCCCAGGAATGGGGATCCAATATTAAAGTGATGTTGAAGCATAGCAATGAGGCAAATTACATGTCTATGAGACTATAGACATGAAAAAAATATATCTTTGAACTTCTAGATATAGTATTAGTAATGGTAACTTTGTGTTTTGAGTCTGATTGTCTATGAAAGCACAAAGACTTCAGTGTCATACACTTCAACAACTCGAAACTGACTGCCTGCTACTTTGTCTAAACATCTTACCTCATCTTCAGCTTGAGCCAAGGACTTCTTGAGCTCTTCAACGCGACCCCTGAGTAGTTTGACTTCAGTGTCACTTTGTTCAGCCTTCTTCTGGGCATGGTGAAGTTCTGCTGCCTTGTCCTGAAGCTTCTTCTTCATCTTGTTGTTCTCATGTTTCAAGTCTCCAACTTCCTGCAAATCAATAACAGCATGAACTTTGTCAGCCCCTGCTGATTACAACATTGTCATCTCTTCATTTGCATACTAAATATCTATTTTACAAGTTCTGATTTGTACAGTCCATACGATATTTTGTAAGGCCAAGGAAAAAATGTGCTTCTCAACGGGACTCCAGACCTACTGACCTTAGCCTTTTTTTTCAGTCGTTCACTGGCAAGAGACAGAAAGCTTTCTCTCTGATCTAAATATATAAAAATTTTAAAATATATCTGATATATGAAACCATTGTAGAACTGTTTTAGAAAATAATCTCCTCATTTCAGTTTACGATGGCCAAAATAAAAAAGGAAGCAAATCCCTACCTACAGATCTATTTTTTTCAGATCTTTAATCAGAAACACAACAATGATTTTCCTACGCCTAAGCAACTTGAAGTATCAGATTCGACAATCAAGAAGAGTGTACGACTCTGACACCTTTGGACAATTCAATCCTTTTTTTCTGGAGTTCCATTGATTTTGGGCTTAAGTTTTCCGCCCCTGACCTGTACCTTGTCTACAGAATGCCACATTAGATGACAGTGAAGAATCACCTTGTTCCTGTCATGGAGCTGGCTCTGGAGACTTTTGACATCAGAGTCTAGTGCTGCGGACGCCTCCTTTGTCTTCCTGTCCAGCTGTTCCTCCAGGTCCTCCACCTGTGTGCGCAGCTTCTTGTTGTCCCTCTCCAGGGCCAGTTTCTCCGTTTCCAGACGCTCGCTCTTACCCCACTCCTGAGCGTTCTCCGCCTGAAGCCTCTCGATCTATACGGGAAGAGCAAACAGGTGTTACAAAGGCTCCTACCCCCCAGGGTTGTCTTTAACCAAGGGTGGAAGGTGCAAGTTGGGACAGTATGATCTGGTGGTGTGCATGGCAACCTCATCACTCCCACAAACAGCATTTGTTAAGGAGCCTTACACATTAGCTATTTCTGTGTCTGTTAGGGAACAAAGTGAAAAACACTTTTAACATACACTTTATATTCTCTATATAGTATGATAGACATTTTAATCCAATTTGTATTAAACAGTGCAAATCCATCCATATGGTGCTCTGCCATGTTGCACTATTAGTCACAAACAGCGACAGCTTTTTACTAGCCACCAGGATTCCCTAATCTTTACAGGTATAGCAGGATATTGGCATATTTGTCATCAGGGGAAATTTCTACTTGTGTTATTATTGGAGCTAGAGGGAAGCTAGACAATCGACAAACTAAAATAAAGGTTTGCCTAAAGTTTGTCCTCCAGGAGTAATATAGACGACCTTGAGTGGATGGCGCCATAGAAAATCTATAGATTGATACAATTTAAGTCTTTTATATCACCTGGAACCAAACATTCTGACAGTTTGCTTACCAATCACTTTTTGACAACAATATCTGGGCCTGTTTTAAAGATGGTGAACAAAACTTCTCCATGCAGTCCAAATCTGCATCATTAGGCATATGGTGTAACTCAAAGGTGATTATTAGCTTTGCCAAGAAGGTTATGTTTGCATGTGTGAGTGTGTGTGAACAGCATAACTAGAGAAGTTGTGGATGATATATGAATAATATGACTTTATGATATTTAGTATGTTGGTAAGTACTAGTGAAATGATCTTTGCCTGCTTTCCATGGCACTACGTGACTTTTGGTGTTGTCTGGACATACTACATGTTTCCTGTGTGATCTGGACATGCTGTGGTCATTATTTTTTGGTGTATCTTGTTTTTCAATGTAAAAATAGCCCCTGGATTTATAAAACTATTGTCTACTATTTCTTTTACAAAGGCTGACTAATTCTACAAACAATGCCTTGAATAGAATTTGTTTTTAGTACTTAGTGCGTCAATAACTGACGAAAAAACAAGTATAAACTTAGGCCCAATCTACACACAGTTTTTACCGATATCTGTGGAGATGTCGGGAGGGATCTATAGGGGGCCGGACACCCATGGCGCTTGCAGTCATAAACATATAGCGCGATTTTCCAAATGTACGAATGTACGCATACGAATGGTCCGGACCTTTCGGGAGAAATTTTCCCGATATCGTAATGGCGATATAGTAGTTCCATCTAGACGATGAAAAAAAGCTGTCGGCGAGAGGTTGTAGGCTCGCCGATATCGGGAAAAACTGTGTGTAGATCGTGCCTTAAGTCACCTTAGACAACTATACTTCAAACAATTACATAAACATGACTTAATGTCACCCCAGACCACCCTGGCACGAGCTCACGACATTGCCAAAATATGTAATCATACTTATCCTTGAGCATACACGTAAGAATGCAAATCTGTCTGATTGTAATACCATACATCAAAACATGATGCATGTTATTCCTGTAGCCAGACTCATATTGAAAATGTTGTTTTTCAGACTACCGTACAATCAAAGAAGCGTAACACGGCATAAATGCTTACTGGTGATGTTTTCCTTCTAAACCTTGAAACCATCTCTATGGAAACATCCCCCAAACAACCTTTCAAAGAGCCAATACCTATGGCAATGATGGTTCCTCCCCTAACAGTATGTAAGATACATGATACATGCGCAGAACTGGGAATGTTGCATGTGCATCCTTGCGAACCCAAAATTGAACCTGTGCACCTACTTTTTGGATGAGGTTGCACCAGTGCATCTTCATATCTGTAGGGTTACATACATAAACATACTGTTGTTATAATACACCTAGTATACAGCATATTCTTGAAATCCACTCCCATCTGCCAGGGAAAACAGCAGCTGGATAATCTCTAAGCACCTTCAGCTCATCAGGCCCTGCTATGCAACATGTAGTCAATTATGAGCATTTGACAATGATATTGATTGTAAATGAAGGCAAAGGTTCTTTCTGCCACAGGGGATAACTACTGAAGGACTGTTATTATCCATGGATGAAATATCAGCTCGAAATACAATTTGATCAGGCCTCTATTTCACTAGACGGCAACGTCGACCAAAATAATGACGTGTGTAGCTCTTGATTTCATAATTGGAGCATGATGCAAAAGTATGACCTAAAAACTGATAAAATTTGTTCTTTTTCTATGATACTCAAATCTTTGGTTTCAGTCTATTGTAGAGAGGGTGTGTCAAGCACCACAAGCATGATGCATAGCCAGATTATACAGCTTAGCGAAGGTCTACGGCAATAACATGCAGGCCTGGTTCAAGTATGATTTGTAGGCATGTCACACCAGCCGCGTGCCGGTGAATCTTATTACTGACAGCAGGAGGAAAACTCCCATGGAGGCAACTGAAGCTACAGATGCCAATAACTACATATGGAAACCCACAGCTTCCACCACAATCTGTGGTGTAAATCACTACAGGCATTCCCATGTTCTGGGCTGGGATGAAATAAACCTGTCACTAGGGATCACTTTTTATTACAATTTGAGATCCTTGAGGTGTTGTGATATGCGAGAAGTGTTCAATATTTCACAGCACCAATATGCCACAATCGTGTGGCTGAGATATGCATCACTCTTGCAATTATAGCACAGAAAGACCCAGATCATGGGTAGAATCGCTATTGATCATTATTCTCCTTGATGCAACATGTCATCGTTGTAATATCAACTTCCCCCTAGTACATCTATAACCATCACGTTCAGGGTGCAGTACTGGGATGCCAAGGCCTATACATCAAACAATAAATAGGAGTTTCCTATCTCTAAAGATTGGCTGTCAGTTGCTTAATAGTCATCATTTAAAATGATATCAGCCTTTGGGCACTAACTTGCAAATAAACTTTCTACACTTTGTCTTTCAAACTTCCAACTTTGCTCCACTTTGGAAAGTAATCTGTGATTGAGTGGGCAAGAATTTATCACTGTCAGTGGCTCCTGCCCCAGACTTGCTGAGGTGACACTTGGATGGATGGGCAGCCTTACAGGACAAAAGGTAGCGAGCAGACACGCGTGCACGTCCCTAAGGGGCTAGAATCCGCACGATCTAGGGCTCCAGCGTCCTCCAACGACATGCATCATCTTTATTCCTGGCTTAAAGTCAATATAAAGGTCTTGACAAGAAGCAATTTATAATATCCTCCCATGATTTATTTCTCATATCATAAGTGCTTTTTATTATGCTCTACTTTTTAGAAGTGGCACTTCGAATAACTGTCACTGGTACAAGATGCCCCAAAACAGGCCATAAAATTGGCTTGGTTTGTTGCACTGCAGACATGCCTGTGCTTCAATGGCAAGAAATAAAGAGTTCAGCAGTAACTGGTGAAGTAAAAGGGCAGCCTGGATTTTCTGCATGACCTCAGATGCTGTACCCATAAATGGATAACAAGTCATAGTTCTCAAATCCCCTTCAAAATGAAAAATAGGCCAGAAATATTGTCCTGCTTTTGGTTCTGACTAATTTATCCAAATCAATACAAAAAATGTTTAGAAAATATTGGATACTATATTCAACAACCAAGCTCATTTCAACATTCTTTTAATTTTGTAGGCTGAAAGTCAAATTTTACAATACCAAACTAAATGTAGAGGAGGAGGGCTAGCAACCTTTCAATGTAAAATATACCCTGCTACTGAGACAGTAAGGAAACTTGCTGCCCTATGTGGCATGAACAAACAGACCACCAAATGTAGACCAGACAACTACAGAAGGTCTAGAAGTTTTTAAAAGTCATTCCTAATGATTTTACAATCATCCCTGCAATATTCAATATCAACTGTAAGAGTAAGGATTTTGTAAGACTTCCTTCACATCTGACAGGGTGGCTTCTGTGGTTAGACACAGAGTTAGGCAAACAGTCAGGAGAATGACAATGCCACTTCAGCTTTAGTGAGTTAGGCAATAAAGACTACACTGCAATCTGAAACTGTTTCGACCATTTTGAAATCATGTTTTTGTGTACTATCTGATACAATTATTACATAGTTTACATAATACCAAATTCAATGTGTTTGGTGCTTTTCAATTAAAAGGCATGGCAAATTGACATGATCAGCAATGTCACATGTCTTTGCTTTAGCAGTATCAGAGAGTATTATGTGTATACCCAGCAAAGGGTGCAAATATATTCTAAAACATTCATTTCTTTTATTCCTAACCACCTTTTAGGGCATCCCAAACCAGTCTTACCTATATTGATGCATGGTATTACCAAAATCACTAACATTTGAATACTTGAAAGTGTAAATATACACTTTCCCAGTAGTTTTATATCGTGGGATAGGGAAAAAAGAATTTTGTGGTGTTTGAAGTGCATGGTTAAAGTGTGCAGAACAGTAGAGTTACAAAACACAAATTTGTGGTGTTATGACTTCAAAGTAAAAGGATACTGTGATAACTGAGAAAATAGAAATCCAACGAAGTTTCAAGATTTACAGTAAGTACATGCACTATAAACAGATTCAGGCAAGAAAATACTACACCGTGCTTGCGTACCTCCTTTCTGAGGTCGTGTAGCTTCTTGTCCATAGTAGATCTGGAGGTGGACTCTTCCTCCAGGTCAAGAGTCACCCTGCTCAGCTCTTGCTGGTGTAGAGACTTCAAGAGATTCAGCTATGATGGGGGTAGAGAGATGGGGCTGTCAGCAACAACAAATCTTTGTCTGGAGCAGCCTTATGCTGTCAATGTATCCAAAACATAATGAGCATGGCAGTCAGCCTGGCTAGATGGTAAATTGTGTGTACTGTACTTCTCAGTAATAAGTAGTTAAGTTAAGTCAACGGTCAACAATGACAATGCACAGTCAAAACATTGACTAATATGTTGCAATATTGAGGCATGTTGAGGAGTTGTTGTCTTGTAGTTACAACAGAATTTATCAGAGTATACTGTCAGTATGATATTTGGTCAATAATGCATCAGAATACCTTCCTGTGCGTACAATGTCTTTTTCAACAAAACTATACAGTTTGTCTCATCCTTATATATAAGAACATAACCTTATATAAGTTATATGTGCTAAAGAAAGTATGATCTGGTGATGTGCTCCTTGTGGCCTCGTTACCTAAATTGTATTCACTCGAGAAACAGACGGAACAAACATTTGGTATATTGTTTTGATGTTAACTCTTGTCATCTGATCAACCACATGATGTCTGATGAATACTAATGGGTTGGATTGTTGTTCTTGCCAACTGATTGTCTTATGACAATTCTGTCATCCATTCAGCTTAGATGCTACTCTTGAAGGAAAGAAACATGGCACATTGACTTAACATTACCATATACATTAGGTTTCTTCTTTTTTTTTTCTTATTTCTTTTGTCCAACAGGTCTAATGGCACAGTCACATTTGACACTGATAGTCGTACAATTTGGATGTCATTGAATTTTTAAGCAGGCTGTGACAGAACCAAATGCTGAAAAAGATCTCTTAGACAGGCTTTTCCCTTACGAGACAGCTGAATTTTGCAGGACACATGCAGAACTATCACTTGAATGCCCTTAGCATGCGAAAGTACAATGATCATAGGTAAACAGGTCCTAAATCAACATGAGAATATTGTGATTCTTTAATCTAAAAATAAAACATACCTCCTTCTGGACCTCACTGCGTGACATGGTGACCTCCTCACACTTGTTCTTCATGGTGGAAAGGTCACAGTGGAGCTTCTCAATCTCCTTCATCAGAAGGCTCTTCTCACTGTAGGGGAACAGGACAAGGACACTTTCCAGCAAACCCTAAACTTTTCATTTCTTTAGTCATTTTGAGCTTTTTGCGATCTCCCATAACAAGCAAATGTGTCTGTCAAACATGCTAAAAGTAAACTATCAGTATGTCATGAAAACAAGGGAGAAATCAACAAAAAAGGAGAGAATGGTGAAAACTTACAAACCTATGGAAAAATGTGACTGAAGAACTAAAGGGCAAGAAGGTCTGGAACTGATGGGGAAGTATAAGGACAATAGCCTGGATGCTAGCCTTTGTAGCTTTAGTACGTCCTTTCTGAGCATACTAATGTGAAAAATGCTGGCATCCAGGCTACAAAACAAATAGACAAACAAGAATGGACAGCAAATGAGCAGGAAGAACTGACAAGAAAAACACTTGGCAATATGGTGACAAACAGTAACTTGTAAATTAATTGTTTGAGGAGTGTACTGACTGGATCCATCATTGATTGGTAGCTTAACCAAAGGATGTATTTCATATTACAATCAATAGGGGGCAGTACTGCACAGACTACATTTGTACAACATACAAGAAATCCTGATCCTTTGTGAACCTCTTCACCAGGGGAACAGTTCTGTAAATTCACTGTCTTTCACGGTGGTAGAGAAAGAGGGGTTTTGGTGTGTTTGAATTTGCGGTTGAAACAATTCTATAGTACAGTGTCACTATCAATTCGTACGAAACACATTGGCGTTGTCATGAACTCAGGCTTCACAGTAACTCAGCCCAAAGATAAAGCATTAACTTTGAGCATAGAGAAATTGTATACATACTCCCTCTCAATCTGTATGGTTTTGGAACTCTCTTCCAGTTTCATCTGCAGCATGCACATCTTCTGCTCTGTCTTCTCTTTCTCAGCCATCAGCTCTTCCAGCTGGGCACGGTCACGGCTGCGGGAGGCTGTACCGCTCCAGCTAGGCGGGCGCTCAGGTTTGTCAATCTATTGTAGGCAGGGGAAAATGCCATTGTACAGTCAAAACAGCCACTCGGGGGACTGATAATGTATGGTCTATATGGGCAAAATTATCGAACAGGCTGGCAAAAAGTGATAACATTGTAATCTCCAAGCAGATCCTACAATGGCATAAGATAGTACCAAACTGGCCAGGAGATAGTCAGCCAAGAAGTGTACATTTGCCATATAGCAAAACACACTCCTAAGCCGGCTTCACTCCTCTGCCAGCTTTTGATACTATCTAATGCTACCGTAGGGTCTGCTTGGAGATAAGTCACATTGGCCAGAAGGTCCTTATGTTAAGGTGGTCATTCCGTTCTTTATTTACAACCAATGAGGTATAACAGCCGATGTTTCGGTGACCGTCTGTCACCTTCAGGCATTCTTAACATGGCAGCAATGACATCTAGATGCAGTGCCAAGTCAGCCTTAAACGTAAGTTAAAGAAGGTGACAGACTCCTTGGTTGTGACTAAAGAACCTAGTTATACAGTCATTTATCAACTTAAAATCATTCCCAGAGGTATAAACTAATGTTATCACACTGTCATACTAGTTGCTTACCTCAATGTCCAGATGCAGCTCGTTCTTGTTGTCAAACACCTTTTCATGTTTTTCGTTCACATTTTCCTTCTCTGCCTTCTCACAGACAGAGATGTCCCTCTCCGGTACCACGTCTTGAGTTGGAGATTTCCTTCCGCACATCGTCTCTGTCATGACACTGGCGACTTCCCTGTCATTGTTCATCTTCTCAAGCTCCCCTTTTAATCTCTCCAGGTCCACAGAAATCTCCTGCTTTTCCCTCTTGGTAGTTGTCAGCTCTTTTATCACTCCGTCCAACTTCCCTCGTAGTTGACGGTTTTCCTCCCTAGCTTTGTTCCTCTCATTTCGAACCTTGCCCCACTTCTCGCGCCAGTTTGCAGTGCAGTCCGACCACCATCTCATCGTTTTTTCCATCTGTGCGGCGCGCGCCCGGGCCTCCTCAAGCTCTCGTAACCTCAACTCCTCCTTCTCCTCCCAGTCAGGGTCGGGGTACTGTGAGTGCGGGGAGGGGGAGGTGTTGTTGTTACTGCGGACCTTCTCGGGATGGGTCTGTGGATGGGCATTGTGAGGCAGGGAGTTGGACATGTGATGATGGGAGGAGGATGTGGAGGAGGATCGGGAGTGAGAGTTTGATGTTCCTCCTGTATTGTTCTGTAACACTTGGTGAATCCTGGTAGCCCCAACGTGGGACACGTCAAGTTTTTGAGGGGAGTTCCGATTCATTTTGTTTGTAGGAGGTCAGCCTATTCTATATCACGGTCACAGGTACCAGCCCAATAAGGCGATCTCACTTTGAGACACTGTAGTCAGTGGATTCTTCCTATCTGTAAGACAAAAGGATTTTGATTGGTTAAAACATCATAGCAAGCAAACAACAGTAAATGTATACACGGCATTCTAATATTATTTATACATAACATTGACACAACATAAACCATCACAATGGTGAAACTGAAAATCTATCATTAATCAATATAACCCTCTTTTAACACTTAAGATTGGTCTATATGCATAGCTGCTGTTACCAGTCCCATAAACTAGTTTTAGGGCCCTATATCTGACAAACCAATCTAGCTTCAATCTCAATGGGGCCCAATATAGTAATATAGGGCCAAAGACTTATCATTATTGTAATCACTATAGTAGACAATCATCAACCTGCCAGGAATGAAAAGTCAATGGCCACATTATTGGCGTTCTAGACTTCTTGGCAACCAATTAAGGAGGTCATTATGCTGTTGGCCAGTACAGACTGAGATTGCCCAATAGTGCTATACTTGCCGGGAGGCATGGCTTATTTTTGAGGAAGTAAACTACCCATGTGGACATGTCTTCAAGCCCCTGTTGCAGTTACTACACCAAGGCAGCAAAGTTCATGTGCCTATACACAAGTTTGACTCAGACTCTAGTTTGGCAAACTAACCACCGAAGAAGCCTTTCAATTTACATCTAACTTCAGGCTGACATGTCCAAATGTACTGCACGTCTAATACAGTCTAGCAGTCCAAGCTGATTCATTGAGTAGTGTACAAATGCAGGACAGATTAGTGTACAACCAATCTGGCTAATTGTAGCTGGTAATGGACCTGCTTAATTGCTACTACCTACTGCCAAGGCCTGTAGAGCCACAGAAAGTAAATTGGAGGGAGCCAATCATCAGTGCATGCATTGACTTTTGCCTGATGAAACAAAAAAAGAATTTTTCCCCCTGGAGATGGTCAACATGATAAGGAAATAATGACATTGGGAAAATAACTATTGCATCTCGGGCAAATTTTGCTGGTAGACTAAGCTAAGTATATTGAAATTCTTTTTTACAAAATAGCCAGATCTTTTGGCGGTACTATTTTCGATGACCCTCCCCCTTGCTCAATTTAGTTGTTTTTTTTTTCAATGGCCCTCCCCCAAAGCCAAATTTTTCAGAAATTAAGGAGTTGTTGCCTGGGATACATGTCTGGTCTCTTCAATTTTTCTTCCAGTACTTATGGTCTCAATTTTGAGAATCTAGGCATATCGCATCTTTTTTGTTACTCTCGTACCAGATTTGGAATCCACAGTGGATGACCTCCATAAAGTACATGCTGTGGCCTAATGGCAACACCAGAGGGCTATGATGGTGAAGATAGCAAATGTTATTACCATCCTAAAGGTCAAGGATTTATCAGATGGTCTTTATTGATCCAGAACTTCGTCTTTATGGTCTGTAAATCATATTCATGGGGTTCTTGATCCTCACGGTCACCAGATTGAAAGGACATATAAAATGCAGGAACGACAAGATGATACCACAATGACACTACATCTATAAATTCGTGTTCATTTGTTATCTGTATGAACCATCTTATACAAAAGGAGAATAAGACGATGCAAAGCTAAGCTTCCTAAAAACCCTTCCTATTTCTTTTAAAACCTTTAAATAACTGCTATAAGTGTTACATGATGTGCTTCAGTTGTTTAGCAACCCTTCTTTTCTACAGTTATATGCAAGCCAGTATGCTATCAATGGTTTCCATTGCAAGCGGAAATAGCGATGTCTAAACACTCTACAGTATACATGATAGCTTATCGTCTCCTGTCAAATTTACTTCAGAGATACCTGTCCCACTTGAAATAACAGGGCTATCAAAAATATTTGTATGTTTCTATCTGATAGCTGGGCTTGCAGCTATCTAGATTCATCCACTCTTTCAGCAGCTTGTCTGTGTCAAGGAAAAGACATGGTTAGTCTGTTACAGGACCTCTCCCTGAAGACTTACTCATTATGATACGATGTAGCATTTTGTTCTCAATACATATATAAGAGTCATTTGCCTGAGGTTCTAACTTTATCAAGGTTAAGAATTCTGTCAGAAGGAGTCATACAGCAATGCTGAAGTGAAAGGAAATACTTGAAAATTCCAACTTGTGTGTTTTCCCCTTTTCCCGTCAGTCAATCTGGTACACACTAGGGCACAGTACTCATGCAGTTTCAAGTTAATAGGACTGTGTTATATCCTGTTTTATGATAAAATTACAAAACTACAAAATATGGATTCAACATTCAACAGAGCTAGAAATACATACAGTTGTGGGAATTAAAACAAGAACCTCAATCATCTATCTTACACTACTTGACGTAAGCTGTAAATGTGCAATACATTATGTATTATTTGTTTAAAACTAAATACCAGAACAGTCCAATAGTAGTGAATGAATACCTGATCCAGGTAGTGCACGATACTTGAAGGCTTCAAACTGCCATACCATGTGAAGAAAACCTTGTGAATAAAAGGCGCCTACAGCAAAATCAATACTGACCCATCTTGACAAGGAGGCACTTAAGTCATGAAAGCCAATGATATGGATTTCCTTGCTATGTTTTAGTCATACAAATTATTACAATACAGTCATGCACAGTCAGAGATACAAACAACAAACACAGATACTCAAAGACATGTGAAGGTTATGGCTAATTGTCAAGAACTAGGCACAACATACCTTACCTTTAGGAGACCCTGACCTATTCTCTCCACAGGTTCCGGTAAGTGTTAGTGCATTTATGCATGAACGACATTTACTAATGTTGTGAACACATACGCATGTCATGCCTAATGGTAGAAAGCTATTCACAACATACCTAAAGTACACAAGGCCTTGAAGGTTTCCTCTGACCACTTCCTATGTCAAGGGTGAATACCAGTAGGAATGAACCTCAGTCTACATGTACTTCCGGGCTGCTCTTTTCTTTTTCGGCAGTACAAGGCCACAGCAAGTCAATTTCATAGATGACACCAAAAGGTGTATTGATTTTCAACTGATTTTAAAATATTTTGAAATGGTCAACACATCAATAAGATACCAAAAATGGGACAGCAAGCCTTGAGTAACTGTGTACACTAGTAGTATGGTAACTTTGAGTGAAGTTGCAGATTACTAAATTCAACCTTAGTTTTAGAAGTAACACTCTTATGCAAGCATTGAATGATGTTGCCAACTTGGTAAGTGATCTTAGCTAGGCTACCACACTAGAGTCACTTTCCACAATTCTTGAATACCAGAGTCAAGTGTTATACGATGTTTAGTCGCTCAAATTCTTGTTACAACGTCCATGATCTCTGAAAAACCATTAAGTATCTTCTTAGATTCAAAGTCTGCAGATTACGTCATCCATAACATTTACTTCTTGTGGCCTAATTCAACATACCTTCTTTCTGACTCAATCCACCGCCAGCAAGTTCCAGCTGTCTTGGAATTACCCACAGTGTTTTACCCTAACTGCCAAACGAGGCATTTCAGTCTAGTGCCAGTTCTGTAGTTGAGGAACATTGTGAAATGCACTTTGGGCAACATATGCAAATACTTAGAAATTGAATGTGAATACTTAAACGTAACTTGGGTGACTGATATAAACATTCCCATGGGCTAAAGTTCCCCCAGATGGTACATTCAATTTCCCCATTCATTTGACATATTAAGTTACATGAGTTGCAGTAAACATGGTAATACTATTATCATGGATGTCTTTTTATTTGAACAATACAAAGCTGATATTGACTTCTGCAATGAGGTTTTGTTTTCATGGCAAAAGTGACAAATGAAAAAAAATAACCCACTCTAATTTTCTTTGCCATGCCTTATAAACCTCAGTCTTATCCAAAAAGTCCAACATATTACAAAAGTTTTTGAATGAATATTTTCAATTTCATTACCATAAACATTGTGATTTGTACATATACATGAAGGAATGTTGAAATGTTATCATGACATGATATATCATATAGAGGAAGTGACAGCTGAGGATCCTAGAAATTCCTGGGATACTAACTTCAATATACAATGATTCAGGTTATAGATCAACAATCCAGAACTAACAAACATCTACCCATTTGTTTGGTTTTCATTGTGGGCTTAAGATTTTGTGCAAGGATTACATGTACTACGCATATGTCTTCAAGAATGCCTGCAACAGATGTTTTCAATTTACAGCAGAATTCATAGATGTATATGTACTACAATGTAACACAAATTGCTCCGCAAGCTTTCAAGTGAGATACCAGCATGCTACAATATACCCTTCTCTGCTTGAGTAGATAGCTTAAAATGTGAGTCAGGTAAGATTAAGGATGTGTAGGACTTGTCTATACAACAATGGGGAAGGGCTCAGTGCATTGCTTGCTCTGATAAACATACAGGGGTATGCAGAAATACCTGCTTTCAAGTCTTCCCACATATCTCAGGACATCATCTCCTTAAAGATTAACCAACATTCCTAACAAGATCCACCTGTTCCTGTGACTGTCTAAGATTCTAGATTAATTTTGACTGAACTTACCACATAGTAGTGCATAATACTTGGAAGTTCTTAACTAATATACACATATATCTATCAACAAAGTAAGAATCAAATCACATTTACAAAAGATAGATATCAAACTGGATGTTTTGCTTCAATAAGTTGTAAAACCATCAGAAGGCCCATTACCAAACTTGACCTTCTTTTCTCCAATACCCACCTCAGGTTATCCTGTTCACAAACAAACCAAATCACAAATGCTACCAAAAACACATCTTGGTGAAGGTAACAACACATAAATATATGAGAGAAGCTTCCAAGGAATGTTAACAATCAGTGTTGCAAAATTATAGATTTTGTACTCCGACGCTAGCAACTGTTTCAACTAAAGGAGCATGATTTGATAGAGAAAGGTTCAGGAATCTTTGATTGACAGGAGTTAGCAAGTTACCTGTCAAGTTACCGCCACTTCTCTCAACCTCAACACTATACACAAATTTAAACCACCTTCCTTTTCACATAGTCCATACAAGTTGCAGGTGTTCAAACAACAATCATTCTATGCCATAAAAATCAATCTCAATCACTCACTAACAACAGTAATATCAAGTACTATCTTTCTCAATAATAGGCTAGAAATAAACAATACTTACTGACTGTTAGAAACAAGCTTGAAATTCCCTAAAAAATTTCCTTCAAACTCAAAGACTGATATTTTCTAACCAGTCACAGCAAAATGCAAGACAGCATTACCCAGACTTGAGTCACACACACACAGAGGCACCTTGTACACAAATTACTAAAAACCTTCTTCCTGGATTATAAATGAGAGATAATGGCTGGTTTTCTGAGTTAGCCAATCACAAAGGTCAATGGCACTCGGCTTAGGTTGCTGTTTTAAAAATACATGACATTGTGTGATAAACCCTTTGATCTAAAATGTCAGCTATAATCGGGTCATCATTTCAAGGACCCACATGAATGTGAAGTATTATAATACTTCTATGGAAAACCTTGCCATAGATATCTATTCTCCAAACAGAGGTTTTGTCGTGGGAATAGTAGCATGAGGGTAAAATCACGGCTACTACTATTCCTGCGACCCAACATCTGCTTGAAGAATAATGGATATCCACTGAGCCACACACATGCCATACTATTGTGTCACAACCAGTTTAAAACAACTCAGGTTGACAGGGGACAGATCCTACTTCCTGACACACCAATCCTTGTTCCTATTTCCTGTCACATAATTGGAAGTTACTCAAAGGTTTAGGGTTATCATATGTAAGATGGCCTTGCTCTGAGTCATAGCAGCACATCCTATTCTTCTTGAACCACCCCTATGGCCTCCTATGCCCTCTTGGGAGTCCCAGAGTGTATGGGCTTCATATGATATTCCACCATTGTCACAGGCTGAGACAATGGTGGTATATCATATGAAAAGCTTGTGTACTCTCTAGTCTCATCAACACTTCAACAGAACATATTGTTTAACTTTAAGTCGTGTCTGTCTATAGTTAACTGTTTCCAAATGTTGTGTTAAAAAAGATACAGCACACTGTGGACAAACCTCTGATGAAACCCTCACCGGACATCCAACAGAATCCATAATGAATTCTATTGTACCTTTTATACACTATACTGATACCTGACAACAATTCCTGTATACTGTATGCCAGATAGCACACTGCAACTAGAACACCTTTTAACCCTGCTGGTCAAGGGCTAAAAGGTGTCCAGTTATTGTTGATAGTTGACTTTGTCAATGATGATCGATGAATATAAACAATTCACCAACAAGGCTGATTGCCCGAAGTCCAGTGTATGCACATTACGTTCTGGAATAGTGCTGGTCTCATCCGAGATTGGCACCACTCTGGCAGAAAATTACTTACCCCCTTCCTCCCATCAAGTCATATTCAGCTAAAACATTTTCCCTCAGCAATATCGAAATCCAGTCTAATACTTGTAGCAATCACAATTTCTTTACATTAGGTTTAAATTCTCCCTACCTTAATATGCTTGTATCGGGCCCTGACTGCTGCATGTGGCTGTTGCTGGGTGACTGACTCATTTCAAGGCTGCGAATCCAACCCCTCTAACCAAATTATGACACAGTCTCCTTTGAAATTCAATCTTAAAGTAACCCCACCGCTACCTCTCCCTCACTACAAGATAGATGATTCATGCTGTCAGCATTGACACTGACAGACACAGGAAACCAGGAAGTACACATCAAAGATGGTTCAATGCACAAAATCTGCTTCATTCCCTGTACTTTATATGAGATGCAATGTAGGTTACTTGCTTATTACTTACCCTGCCTTGGTCAAGTGCGTAAAGTGTTTCCCTTGCATTTGGTAGGTCATAAGATCAATTCCCTGTCCAGTCATAAGAACTACTCAGCATTTGGGAAAACTATAGCAGTTGAACACACCCCTTCCTACAAGTGGACTAGCCCCTAATTTAGTGTTTGCACAAAGTTGCATGGCCCAGGGGCTATTGAAGGTCTCATTGATGTATTACTCCGCGAGTGGACACCCTAAAAGAGATCCGAGCCAAAAATGAACGGCTGCACGGACGCATGTTTTTAGCGGTGAGAAATTCCCTTTTAGCCAGCGGAACTGATCTCAAAAGTTAGATTGGTGAAAGCTTATTTGTAACTGAAGAAATTAGCAGGTAAAGTTTAGCAGCCGCGCGCTAGGTCGGAGGTACACAGTCGTGGGTTCTGAGTGGTGCGGTTGTACAATAGCAGCGAAAAAGTGCCTTTTGTGGGGATTGACTAATCGTAGTTTGTAATTGCTATAAAAAAAGTTCCTACGTATAGTTTACATTGGCAATTTTTTCCCACGATATAGGGTAAATGTGCTCGACATAGAATGAAAAATCTGCTGAAATTTCAAGTAGCTTCATTATGAACGCGCCCATTTAAACCACGAATTAATACATAGAAGTCTATGGGAAGAAGAAACTCATCAATGAGACCTGAAACTGAGAGAGCCACGGCCATTTACACCATCTGGACTTCAAATTTAACCTTGATTACATCCACTTGATCAAGGTTAACACCACCATGATATGGAATCTGACTATTACTAGTATTAATACAATGAAATACAAGTTGCAAGTAACGCTCACTACCCACTAATAAGTAATGCTCAATGCCCACTAATGAACAAAAAGTAGTTCCACATCGTTAGTGCACTCTCTAAAATGTAAACACAGTGGTAGGTCCATCAACCTAAACCCAGGGAAAAGGTTCTGGATTAGGGAACTTAAGTAAATCAATGATCTAGGAACTCATTAGTACCCATAGACTAAGAAGTAGTCACCAATATCACCAGACAAAACTTGGCCAGCAATATTCTTATCTAAAGAAGTATCCTATCTATGTCCCCATGGCGCAAGCAGAGTTCAATACTAGGGTCGGCTCTACCTTGAACATGTTTTAAGGCATTGTTTTAATTGCAAATATGAAATACTGTGAAACTTATTTGTACTTACTGTAACAAAATAAAACTGTGAAAGTAAATGAATTTACAGTATAATTGGCCCCCCGAAATCTAGCATTACACTTGTCAGCAAGGAGAGACACTGGGGGGTTGTTTACATGCTGCAAACATGTCAACAAACGTCATGTAACCCAAGAGCACACCTTCATTCTGTCTGGTGTCCCCAACCTGTAATGGCCCAACCATGAATGAGTTCATGAAATTGATTTTTACCAAGAAATGCAAAAAAAAAACTTATCGGGAATAATTGTCTTGTGAAATACAAATAAGTCAACACAAACTGCAAATGCATTTATTTTACAATTGTTTTAATTTGAAGGTATGAGGGAAAAGAGGTTTAACTTTGTGGCTGGAAAAAATCTGTAATACATCAGTCATCTATGAGAGACATACATATACATGTGTATTTCCATTTATTCTTGGTGGGGAAGTCAGTGCAAATACTGCATTTAGGTTTCAAAATTTACAGTAGTTTACTAATGTGCCTTGGAGTTATGAAATAATAATCATTAAGTTTTTTTAACAAATTGAATCATCAACAACATTTACCCCAAAATTCCATTAGACCTATGAAGGAAATCAGATCACTGGTACAGCCAATCAATAATGATTGCTAGTACTTGTGGAAATCCTATACATCTGGAGTAAGTACCACAATAAATCTTCCCAACATAATGCAAGCTATAAAAATTCATACCATAATACTTCAAGCGTGTCAGTCAGATATTGTAGTGTCCAATCGTAAGATATCACAGGGCTGGAAATTCATTTTTGGGAATACATGTGGGTGCACAGGTGTACATGGTGTACTTACATGCCTATTATCATTTTTTCTCACACCCCTAATTGGACCTAACGTTTGACTGTAGGTACCGTGCACCTAGATAGATAAAGGAATTATTGTATATTCTCCACATTAAGTATCAGAAAAAATATTTGTGCACAATATCATACTTCGGGTGCTGTACACACGCTATCATCAGGCAACCAAAATCCGGTCCTTTCACAGTTTGCAGACTTCAATACATTCAGCACACACGTACAATTTTCCAATTCAGCTGTAGCAGTGGGATGGCCTGGGGTTCATAAGTCAACCTAGGAGTCTCTAAAGTATTGATTTCTAATTTCATGGGCTGGTTACTCGCATTCAGATTACTCCATCTGCTCCAATCACAAGGTCAAAAGCATTGCACAGGAAAGCACTGGTAAAACACTTCAACATGCAGAACAAATTCCATATCTGTCAAAAACATTCCCTGTAAAGGTTGTACCTGCAAAAAAATCTTACCATTTCCTTTAAATGTCAAGACCAAAATATACCATTTTTTGTGACAAGCCATCCATAATACCTTGACTTATTTATGCTGACCAACCACATACACATATACTCATACAGTATACATACATACATACAGATGCTAACAAAAACATAACCCTCTAGGCTCTTGGCAAAGGTAACAAAGGTTACTAAGGTTTTAACTTTTAATCTGAAATGCGCACAACCAGTTCTCTGAAGTATTGGTATTTCTTGATTAGCAACCATGGTCACACATACATTACCACAGCCTCTAGGGAAATGCTAAGTACTGCAGATAAAACACATTGATTGCAAGGCACATAACTGATAATACTTGAGTAGATCTATTTCTTTCACAATTAACACAGTATTACCTCCCAGGGCTCCAAATACTGGGCTTTTGTGCACCCAGGTGCACCCAAAATTGGAACTGTGCACCCAATTTTTTTTCTGTGGGTGCACGGGGTGCACCCAAATATTTTCATAGGCTTACGTATGTTAAGATGTCAGTATACTAAGTAAACACCATATTCTTGACATCTATGTGTTAGAAAGATAATAATATGACTGTCATAGTACTTCCAATTTCTTAAGAGCTCCGTTCAAATGGCTAATTTAGTAGGTTTGCAGTTAGGTTATTCTTTTATTTTATGTGGTGCACCCAAAAATATTTTGGTGCACCCAATTTTCAAGGTTTCAGTGCACCTATTCCCAAAAATGAATTTCGAGCCCTGCCTCCCATGGGATGAGTCCCCCCCCCCCAAAAAAAAACTTTCTCTGCTTTCATTCCAGACACATTGACAGTTGCCCAGTTTGCAAATTTCATGAGTTACATACAGTACACTGGGAGACTACAGATGCCGCAGTACTGGGAAATAAAACATCAGGTGATTACCATACAAAGCACATTCATTACTGGTACTTAACTGTGTGGCATGATAACCATGAAGAAATAGAAAGTTAAACTGTGGTCTTTTCAACAAATGAGTTGCAACATCCAACAATACCATAACCATAACCATAACCACGGCTCTGTAACAAGCTACTGGCACAAGTAAAGTTTGCTGTGGTTTTATTTCAAAATGCAGCATTGATCAACACAGAAAAATAGAGCAAATAATAAAAGAATTCTATTGTTGGAAACAAAAATACATAGAAAAATGTTATCTAAATTTTGGGCAAGAGAAAAGTTGGTTCAGGCAAGTAAATTTTTTAACTATTTGCCCGATAGGACTAGTGAATTTTAGAAAACTTCTCCAACCCTGGTCCTAGCTATCCTAGCTAGCGTAGATACCAGACCCAGCCCGATCTCAAAAGTATCTATCCCACACGATAAATATTTTTGAGATTTGGGTGGGGTCTGGTATCCAGGCTATTTCATAGCAAAAATACCATCCTAAAACTGGTTCTAATGACCACAAAGACAAAATGATTGTTTCATATGGTCCACAGGTGGTCAAGCAAATACCTGCATAACATCCATAGCTTTTGTGTAAATGTCAAGCAGATGCTGAGAGGTTTTCTTGACAGATGGTATTCTGTTTAAGAATTTGAATGTCTAGTTGCCAGAATTTGGCAGTTTTTCAGTTCCAATACACATTGTATTAAGGCCTCAACCTGGAAGCCAAGGAAATCATTAATTGTACTTTCAAATTCAGAAATATCTCACATTTAAGATGATTCAAATATCTGTCCCTTGTGGAATATATCATGGCAGACAATGAAATCCTTTGGGCCTAAAATCGAAGAAACCGTCTTGAAAATCCATTGGATCAGTGGATCATTGTCCGATTCCTACTTCTGCCTAAGGGTAAACATCATGAAGCCAGCTCAGCAAGTCTAATATACAAAGCTAACCATCCTAGTGTTGGCATGGATTAGTTGTCAAAACATTAAACACAAACTGTATCTTTTTTTCAGTGTGGACAACTTTTTTTCTATTCCAAAAACCTCTTGAAATACTGCAAGCAACAAACAACCAAAATATTCTGAACATAAGATAAAATTTTTATAATCATACCTACAGTACACAGATAACTCAAAACACTTGCTTGCACTGGAGTTTAGACCATCACCTTTGTCCTCTATCAAAGGCATTTGCCTCTAAGGTCTAATCCTTTAGGCAATTACAAATAATATTGGCTTAGTGTAACACCTTAACCTTTCTGATAACACATAAATGGTGCCTGCAATATACTTTGGACGACCTTTATTGAAATGCCAATCATGATTGGGCTTCGCCTCCAACTTTAACATTTATATTTCTCCTATAGATTTGGGATTAAAATTGCTTGTTGCTCCTGAGGGTAAATGAGGTAGAGGTCTGTGGGGCAAAATGCCATCAACACTTACATGTACAGTAAGGTAGGAGCAAGGTACGACAATGCCATAAATTGTTTTACTCCTTTTAGATCCCTTTTTTCTGCATTCCACTACATCATTAGAATGTAGTGGAAAAAAACAACTAATTCTTCTGTGGAAGGAGGTTTTACAAATGTGCTCTATTCCACTGTATTGCAGCCCAAGCAGCAGAGGCCTTAATTGCTGGCTGGCTGGACCTTGGACTCCATTTCGAATCTATATCATCAATTTTTTATTTTTTTTTCATTCATTTGTAGTAACTGCAGAGGTGTCTTATAACGTTACATGGTTTACAATATATATACAGATTTCACTGATAAAAAGTTTGACAACTGCAACCATTAAATTGAAAGTATCTGAAAGTAATTGGTTGCTTGCAGCAATATCACCACATAATATCATTAATTATTATCAAATTACAAAGTTACAACACATGCGATTGAGTAGTCTGAAAAAAAAATCCTAAATCACACATTAGGTTTTGCTCTATATATAACGTTTATAAATAATCCAAGAAACTTGCTGTTACTACTAAGGGGGAGGGGGGCAAAATATTTTTTTTTATAGAACTTTTCCTAAAATCCCAAAGTCCAATCCTTTCAAACCTAACTTATACAACACTTGTATGTTGTCAATCTACATTTTACACACTCGCAATAATCAGACCTAGGTCTACAGGTCGACTCATTATCGGATTGAATCTGTTGGGTGCATATCAGAGGGACAGACTTCACCCATATTTTTGCCCGGTGTCGGGATCCCAACCTAGCTCCACAAAACAATAACTTCCGTAGTTGTACTAGAATACTTTCCGATGGATCATCGGCGTTTTAACACCCCTCAGTACTCCATGAGGGCCCCTGGAAATATCCAGACAATTCTGGCGTTATCTTGAGTACTTGTGACCCCGACAAATAATGGACAAAGCACTTCAAACTCACCTTTAGTTGACAACAACGCGGAGCACTGCCATTCAGGCCTGTGTTCGAAAATGGCCACCTCAACTTGTCGTCGTTTTCACCTGTCAATCAAATGAATCTCCGCCCCCTCTGGACCTGGAAGAATCCATTGGCACGAAGGGGTGCACTGGTAAGAAATCTCACGACGATTTGCTGCATTTAAGTCTACCACTTTCAAAGTAATTTTAAGTGACTGCTTTTTTCACAGATTTTCGTCAGAATAGTACTCAAAATACCAAAAAGTAATCTCTAATATAATGTTACTCTTCTAATTTCCTCTCTCTTACTGAAGTGGATGACTGGTGCAAAGTGGCTTTGCAGAGACAGAACAGATGGGTAGCATTCCTCTCTATCTCCTGGTGTATGGTAGCAATTTGGGGTATCTTTCAGTATACATAAGAAGCAAATCAGATGTTTGCAGCCACTGTTAGAAAGAAGGAAAAAAAAACACTTTTCAATCAGTGAAATGTCAATGTTTTGCCTCACAAAGTGGGCCAACTACGCAGAACAATAGAGCACTTTCATTTGCATCTCTATCTATAGATTTTGCTTGTTCAGTACAAAAGTTAGCGTACTTTTCAAGGAAACTGAAAGGCGGCAGATGGGACAACAATACAACAAAGGCAGTAGTAGGACATCTGGCTGCAGTCACTATTATTTTCCATGCGGGACTGCTAGGTCTCTATTCCAGAGCACAATCACAAGTTTCACTGGACCATGGATAAAGTAATAAGGTGCACATAATAGTACTTGCCAGAAAAACTCAGTTCATCATGTGATCACTGCTATATTTATTACACACATCATAAAATTTCAATACCAACAAAAGGCAAAAAAATGTCAGAAATCTATTTTCAGTCAAAGTTTGCATATGTCCACTACTTGTTTTGCTACCCTACAACAAGGAGGTTAAAACACAAGGTTAACCTCCTTGCCTACAAGCAGAGCTTAGGCTCTGGCTTGTTTGGGGCATAATTCAAGGTGTTTTTTTAACCATTCATACAAGTATCAGGTTTTCTGTTTTTTCAGCTTTTTTTGGTCTGCCAGTCAGCGTTTTTTAAAGCCGGGTAAAAACCCCTAAAAAGATGTCCAAAACAGGTTGAACTGCTGTTTGGAGTATACATTATTTTGGAATACTGAAGTTTGATCAGTTGAATTTATTTTCTTGACATAGAGATTTAAAAAGATGAACATCTTGGTGATACAACATACAAGTTGAAGTTGGAGAGCAGAAAGTCAAAGAACAAGAAATATTGTCATCTTTCTTGTTCTTTTTTTTTCTCAAGCAGTACAAGTAAGGCCCATTCACAAATCAGGATTCATCCAAGACACAGGATTCATCCAGATATGCAAATCCTAGTATAAATGGTATGAATAGGGCTCCAAAGGGGACAACCCATTGACAGATGCCATTCCATAACCATCTGCATTTATCAATTTTTCCCGGAACACACAATTTTTGATAACAATACCTATGCACCTTCCTTTTCCTCTGGGACTGACTTGTTGCTGATGGCATTGGAAAGGGCTCAACATGTGGTCCATAAGCATTTATTTTCATATCTCCTGGGGGTCAAATAAGCATCAAGTCAGTGTTTACAAGGATGACCTTTTCTTGAACTCGATTGTATCTGTTAATGGGCCCATCTGACTAGGAACAATGGATGTAAGGGTTGTGCAGAGACAAGTTCTTGGGACCAACCTGTACTGAGATACCAGTAAAGCACCACAGACATGCTCAAAATAAGAGGAGGATCCATATTCATCTCCACTCATTGTACGCAATGGTTTTACATAGAGGTCAATTTTTTTTTTTTTTTTACATCTGCCTCCCTTTAAATAAGGGTTGACCAAAACCTTCACTGTACATAGTGTCTTTTGTCTGTTCTGTCCTGTGTCATCTGTTCATTGAGTTCATTTGAGCTAAACTGGTTCAAGATCACTATCACTTTATTTGAGTAACCGTAGCAGTCTGCACCCAAGCACTCTGTTGCACAAACGGTACAGTTGACCTTTGGTAGGCTACCACAGAGTCAGCAGGGATGCAGCAGGTGTGGACCAGACTCAATTTTGAACAACAAACAGCAGAATCACCACTTCCAGTCCACAGGTTCTTTCATCTGGCTCACAGACTGATGTTCCTCTATTCAAACTAATGGCAGCACAGCAAGACAGACTTCATGTGAGCCTTATGTGTAACCAAGGAGGTTAAAAAACTGTTAATGTAGCTGTCGGACAGACCTCCATCTGCCACAGACAAGTCAGTACACAGTAGTATTAAACCATTACCATGCAATGGGAATATCTATGGGGTAAATTTGGTAACCAGTCAACCATTAGCACAGTAAAGTAGCTGATTGGCTACCAATTGTGATTGTTATGGGCCTAGCCAGCAGGGAGATGGTCAAGTAAGCAGGGAAAAGGATTGATCCAATACACAAACTGATGTCCCTTGTAGTGTTACAAGTTCTATTTGTGATGGCAAAACAACTGTTTAGGAGATTGATTGATTTTTAGAAAGTTTTATCCGTAGTTTTGTAGCAATGAAAACTTGGATTGTTGAAATCTTGGTACACACATGGAAATAGTGATTGCATAAAGGTATATCGTACCCACTAAAAAAAATTAGAGCTTCAAATTAATCTCAAAAGCAAAACTGTCTTTCCCCAGCTATGTCTTGCTGTTGTTATGATTGATAGCAATCATCAACGTGGTCATCAGTAGTAATATCCCTACGGCTGCCTGGGTGTTTAAGATATACACAGAATGAAGGTTGACAAGAAGGCTAGTACTGGCAGACATTTGAAGAAAAGAATCACAAAATATACAGTTTGATATATATAGCTCTGTGCTTCTATTATCATGTGTTCAAAAACAGTACATCACAAAACTTTTGTGGAACAACTTCTGAGTTACTGAAGCAACAAAATATTTAAAACACAGCTGTAACCATTTCTGTCTTTTCAAAGTCACATAGCAGTGTTGCAATATGCACAAATCCAGTGTTTTCAAGAAACTTGTGTAAAACTAATGCTGCTTCTGTACAAAAATGTAACCAACTGCAAGATGCTGTTGAAACATATGATATACAAATGTATTAAGTTAAAACTTGTGACATGGTATCAATGTGCAGTGAGACAGAACATGCAAAATCAAACAACATAAATGTAACAACAACACAACAACTGAGCAAACACAAGGTAATGTCACCTACAGTTTTGTATGAGCTGGACAATGGTGACAAATTACATTATACACTCTATCATATAAGTGACACACATTGTTACTGAGAATATTCACTGATTTAGAAAGCTATTTTCTACTCTTCATCCATTTCTAGGTTGATGTTGTTGCTGAACTTAGCATAAAGTTCCACTTTGAGCTTTCCTAGAACTCCCTTAATTTCATCTGCTTGTCCATTTAAGTCTGCAATCTGCTGTTGAATCTGGGCCTTGGCTTCTTCTAGCTTCTCCTGTGTTGCTTCTAGTGGCATGGATATAAATACCTCCCCTATCCGGTATGTAACTTGGTGTTAAGGAAAATAAAACTTTGTGATTTCTAGTGATGATGTCCGTAATATAACATTGTGCATTTCCATACATGTTTATCTGTACTCTTCTGTTCTTGTTACATTTCCTAACTACATTTGATGGTAGCTTGGCAAATAGGAAACAACAGACTATGATTAGTATTAAACAATGTACAAACATATTCTTATAGGACATAAACAATGCTATTGTAATTTTAATCTTTGCTATATATCAGTAACTTATGTGGAACAAACAAACAAGCATGGAATTTAGAAGGATATGGGATTGGAGCAGACTCATCATCCACCATCAGGAGGTCATCTGAGGCATCTTCCAGGTTTTGAAGCTCTTTCTGTGTTTCAAAAAAAATGAAGCAAACAACTATCAGCAGAAGTGTCTGCATATGAAGACCAAACAGATAACTGGTGTATTACACTGGGAGGCAGCTATGCCGGCTACTAGTAACATTAATATACAGATGTAGATGCATCATTTTCAGGACACGAATTAAAATTCATAGCATTTTCCCTTCCTCCTAGAACATTTCTTCACCAATGATATAAATGTAGTTGCTATTCACTATACAAGCAATATAAATTAAGACAATAGTCACAATACCCAGAATTTGATATGCTTAGTGATCATGGGTATGATGGTATCACCAGTCAGACCAAAAACTGTATGCTAACACATTGCATGAACATTGATGCTTAAATATGTGTTAAGATATTTCAGACCAAGATGAAGACATAAAGTCAAGTGAGTCAAAGTAACGCTCCATAATTGAAGGCAACTGAATTTCACCTGCTTCGCCTCAACTTCCTCTTTCAGTTCCACAAGTTTTGCATTTTTGTTAGCAAATGTGTTGATCTTCTGTTGGTCCTCATATGTCACCTGGACATCAGCATCTCCTTGGCTGGGCTGTGGGAACAATATGAATGTACTATTTATAGATAGACTAGGGGTCAGAAGTGCAAAAAAGTCTTATTGACAGCAAGGAGGTACAGAACTGCTTTTGAATCTGTAAACAATTAAACTACATGTCTGATAAACATCATGCATTCGATCAAAGCTTTAGCCAGGACGTTACTTTTTTTTACAAATTCAACATCTATTTTTTTCTATCATTTTAGTCAATTAATCTTGCTCAGGAACAAAGGTCCTTTATCATTTTTTTATGAAGCATCCTGTCAAAAGTGCAAAAACCTTTATGATAGGAATGTCCTACAAATGGTGACAAAATTCTAATTGACAGGAATATCTTGTTAATACAAATTAATAGCCATAACCATTAAATGTGGATTTATTGTTTTCCAGAATATTCTTGTCTGAGTTATCATTTGATTTACATTGCATATGAAGCCATTACTACAAATGTTTTCTTTGACGCCCATACACAGTCCAAGGCAACATCAGTACAGTCTTTGCGGTTCAGGTAAATTCAGTAAACTCTACTCTAGTAGGGGTGACGTAAGCATTAGCGCAGGCGCCTAGAGCCCACGGTGAGAGATCTCAAATAAAAACAAGGCTTTAAACCATTGAAAAGCCTTTCTTGGTGGGATTTTATGTGAAATCTGGGCATTTTGGGAGTGGCTGCAGTAGGAAAGACCCTACACTGGTAGAATTAGTTGTAAAAAATGACCTTTCTCCATCGAGGGGGTTTCCGCACCCCCCTGAAATAGTGGTATCGTCGCCAGAATGCTGTTTTCAGCCAAATGGGCCAATCCAAGGGCTCTAATCAGGGGGGTGTATCAAAAGATTAGCCGTATAGAAATTCTTGCCAAGGAATTTGCCGAGACTGGACATATTAGGCTATCATTTGAAGGTAAGTTTGTATGGCTTGAACTTTTTATTCTTGAGATAATTGCATATTTGTTTCCTCAACTCTCCCATTGGAATGCATGTATTAGTGGCTGAAATTCTAATGGCCTCGTCTCCCCTGTAGTGATTCAGGTAGGCATGGATTAGGCCATTCCTGTTCATTTTAAGGGCTTTTTTGTCATGGATCTGTTACCTGAGCAAGGTATAGGGTTCAGGTGACTGTCATTTACTTGAGATTTACCCCATTTTTTGTTATTTTTGGCTCTCTTCCTTGTTTTTTTAGCCATCCCTCCAATCAGTGCCAGACTGCAGACCAGGGACAGTGTACAGAGGACTTGATTTTGGTATTCTGGGGGTAAATTGTTGGGGGGGGGGGTGATTCCCCTATGGGAGGGGTCCTAGACCAGGTGAATGTTGTGATTTAGCCTTGCAACACTCTTTTTCATTCTTTTTGCCTTTTCTATGATTGTCCCTATCCACACGAGTAGTCATTATAGACCTTTCAGGGCCCTTGAATAGACTTTAGGCTTGCCTTGAAAGTGTCTAGAAAGGGGATGTAGGAGTCTAAGTGAAGGGAACAATGTCTCCATTAGCTTAGGTGACCAACTTTTGGCTTTATTCACTTGTTTCTGTCAAATTCCACCTGTAGCCAGCATCCCTAGCCCAGGTCTACAGTGCAGGCCTGGCACAGGTAGGTCATCAATCCCCAGGGGAGTGTTTCTTATCAGAGGTCTTTGATATTGATGGTTTTTACTTCACACCCCTACCCCGCAGTGGGTGATATGATTGACATCTGTCAATTGTGAACCTGAATTTACTAGAAGGGGTGACGTAAGCATTAGCGCAGGCGCCTAGAGCCCACGGTGAGAGATCTCAAATAAAAACAAGGCTTTAAACCATTGAAAAGCCTTTCTTGGTGGGATTTTATGTGAAATCTGGGCATTTTGGGAGTGGCTGCAGTAGGAAAGACCCTACACTGGTAGAATTAGTTGTAAAAAATGACCTTTCTCCATCGAGGGGGTTTCCGCACCCCCCTGAAATAGTGGTATCGTCGCCAGAATGCTGTTTTCAGCCAAATGGGCCAATCCAAGGGCTCTAATCAGGGGGGTGTATCAAAAGATTAGCCGTATAGAAATTCTTGCCAAGGAATTTGCCGAGACTGGACATATTAGGCTATCATTTGAAGGTAAGTTTGTATGGCTTGAACTTTTTATTCTTGAGATAATTGCATATTTGTTTCCTCAACTCTCCCATTGGAACGCATGTATTAGTGGCTGAAATTCTAATGGCCTCGTCTCCCCTAGTAATACAGACAGAGCTCTTTTCGAATGCTTTCATGACATGAGGTGCAAAGAGCCCTCCCCTTTCACAGAAATAACACATTGACTGTGACATCGTTACCACGATTTATCAATACTGAGTGGCACCCATAAAAGCAGAAAATGTTCTTGTCTACTATCATCTCCAGATATCTGCACAATCGTCGAGAATGAACGATAAATCGAGACATTAATCGCCAGATACTTACTTTCAAGCTGACGGTAGCCATGTTGGATTTTTCAGTGGCTTTGCTAACTTACCCGTCATCCAATGCGCACAACAAAGATGGCGGCGCCCATCAGGGAATTGGCGATATTTCTTCTCGGTAAGAAAAGTGATATAATTTTGTCGTCTCTGTAGCTTTCAGCTTGTTGATTTATCCAAGTGTAAGGCATGTTCCTATTGGATTCGCAGAAATGTTATTTTGTCCGACCGTGGCCTGGATTTGTTTGTAGAGGGGTAAATATTATGCCTTGATTTGCTACAGACATAGACAGTGTGCAACGGTTCATAATGCAGCTACGTACGATATTATCAAAATATTGCCATTCTATATAAGGTACTTAAGGCATAAGATAAATCAAAAGAGTTTAAGAATTTCACCAATCTCCCGAACTTTTGAAAATCATTGAACTTTTAGAGGTATCATGTACGAGGGTTAACATATTGAGAAAAGGTAGAGCAATTAATATAATTTTTATAGGGGAAATACAAATATAAGAGAAGAGTAGAGCTATAAAGCAGAGTAAATCCATAGTTCAATTTGAACTACTCAAACTCGGTTGCATGTACGGTTGTCCAAAATTCGAACAACTGCGGTTGTGCGTTGACTAATAGTAATAAAGCTGTTGACGTGATTTGCATTAATGGGATAACTTGAGTTTCCTCGGGTTGGCATGATATAGATAAAATTCGGCCGTCGGGTTCCTACCAGCGGCCCTTGAGCGATAAGGAATTGGTCAACTTCTTGTGTAGCCTGAGTGCCAGCCTCTGCACTGACCGCTGGCTCAATCCTTTCGCTGAGTGTGTTTTTGCACCATTTTGAATATTATCCCTGTCTGTGTATATATCCCTCATTCTGATTGGTCAAATTCCTATGTATTGCTCCTCTGATTGGTCAGGTGTTAGGATTTTTTAACACCAGGCTGGCCGGAATTCTATGTGTTACAGCATCATAACCAACATAAAATGAGGCCTTCTGATTGGTCCACGTCACCTGGCTATATGATAATATCTGTTCTGACACTTTTGCAGGACTGTCCATCCAGTGTGCGCTTGGTCATGTCATTGAGCTGAATAATAAGTAAGTAAATCATTTCGTTATACCATAAGTTAACTATTGCTATTTTAATTAGCTTGATCATTGTCTCGATCATTGGCTAATGACATGTTTTTTTTTGTCTTCACAGCTTTCTTGAGGACAGACATAAAGGATCTTGGCTTGTGGAAGTAAGTATTGAAATCAGTCAAAAGATGTTGATATTTAAATGTTGAAATCATACTTCACTCATTCTACAGTCACCATAATGATACCTGGTGTATTTAGCAGAGCCTCTCCAAAGTATGTTATATAAGCTGCAGCTGAGGCTCTGCATAGGAAAATGTGTCATTGTGATAGTCACAAATGTTAAATTTCTGATAGGAAGCAGGGCTCGAAATACCACATGCATATGCAAGTTTGTGCAAGTAAAATTGGTGTGGTGCAAGTAAGTTTAGACCAAACTTGCACCAGTGCAAGTTACTTTTGTCCTCTAATACCTGACATTAGAAAAAGCTTACACACACCGAGAATATTGTCTGTCATTGAAAGGTAAAAGAAAATAACACTGAATAAAAAAAAGCCTAAATTTGTTATTTCTAAATTTGGTTAGACATCCAGGTAAACTATTTTTTTAAACAATTCCATCTCTACAATGCTAATGATTCCTAAGGTGCTGTCTTACCTTGATTTGCATATGAGTTACATTTGCATACTAAATATGTTCAACTGGTTTTTCCAGTTATATGTATTGTATTGAGTTGTTCTACCACTTCATTCTGGAGATGCTTAAGACTAGTTACTGTGATGGATGTCACTCGAAGAGTCCAGAAGAAATCTATGGATCTTATCGAGTTGTAGACATTGAATTGTCTTTAATTGAGGCTAAATTCACAGTTTTTATGAAACAGTTTATACAATTTCAAACCAAAAATAAAATACGCTACGGAAAAACAAATATCCAAACATGTGGTCTTTACCGGTATGTATCCGCATTTACTACTAGTCACGTACATTTGCAAATTTTCAGAAGAGGAGATAAGGGTTTAACAGTTCACTATTTTGGGTTGTGCAAGTAAGTTTCTTTTGGTGCAAGTTACCTTTGGCTTAACTTGCACAGGTGCAAGTTGACTGAAAAGTGTATTTCGAGCCCTGGGAAGTTATGTAATGCACAGAAAGTAAAGATGTATGTACCGAGATGTTTCTCACAATGACTACATTATCTTTACTTGGCAGTTCTATGCGCCATGGTGTGGACACTGTAAGAAGCTGGAGCCAGTGTGGCACCATGTAGGCCGGTCCCTGCAGGGGTCTCCCATCAAGGTAGCACGGGTAGACGCCACCAGATACACAGGTATGGCAGCTTTTCACCTTTGTCAAAATTGGAGGGATTATTTTCAGTTTGTGTGTGTGTTTGTCACTGTGTTTTTGTGGCTGTGCCTGGGTGCAGTTGAATGGCCCTCCTTAGTTCAATCATTGTAATGCTAAAAAATATGACTATTGTGAGAAAAAAACTGCCTTTAAAAAAAGACAATGCAATTGTAAAAAGCATTTGAGCAGTAAGGTGGTTGATTAGGTTTGGTTGACATTGTATCTCTTTATGAACTTGATTTCTTAGGTTGGGTGCACTAGTGCAAATTTTCCCAAAAATGAATCTTGAGCCTTCATATCTGCTTGTTCTATGTATAGGTATAGGTAACGTTATATGTTTAATACTGTAAGAGTATAAATAATTAGTGAATGAGGTAATTCTCATTCCTTTAGACCCAGACTATCTCAGTATCTGTTAATGTTTCATTGACAGTATGTTGCACTCTTTTTCTCTCCTCCGCAGCTATTGCCAATGAGTTTACAATCAGGGGATACCCCACCATCAAGTTGTAAGTACTGAAAAAAACATGGTTGATGTAGGTCACCTGAAAATTTTCTATCAATTTTCTTTGATCATCTTCATTTCTATTTCCATGGAATTTTAGACTGTATGCCTGATGCATTATTTATTCTAACCTTAGTTTCAAAGGGGACCAGATTTTCACCCACAATGGAGGAAGGTCCATGGAAGACATTGTGCAGTTTGCTCAGAGAGCACAAGGGTAAGTCAGCTGGGCTCTTCAATTTTTTGTATTGTTACCTCCATGAAAACATAGGTTTTGTAATTAGTTGGTATGTTTGTCTCTGAATATTGCAGAATGGCAGCATGAAAGGCAGAAGTCATATTGTATAAGATGCATAGAAAATTAATACATGTATCTGAATCAGGTTGTTAGGGGTACTCACTTAGAGTTTGTTTGTTTGTTTGTTTGTTTGTTTGCTTGCAGAGATTTATGTATGATGTAACAGTTGCCCAAGCAGGTGCAACCTTTTGTTGTAAAGGTTACCCCTCCTTGAATAGACAACCAGGTTTAAAGGCAAACAGATTTTGAAGCAACCACTTTGTAAATATTTTACTTTGTCAGCAGCTTAAAAGAGAAGAAAGTTACAAACTGAAGTTCATCTCAAATATCAAGTTGAAATTTCATTTAAGTTTTCTTTATCAAGCTTGCACTAAGAATAAGATTTTTCTTGTATGTTCAATACAGTCCTGCAGTGAGAGAGCTGAGAAGTGTGACCCAGCTGAATGATCTACGCATCAAACACTCTGTGTTCTTCCTGTATGTGGGAGATGACAATGACTCGGAGCTGAAGGTGAGTAGCACCAGGATAGTCACATTCTCCTACAGCCTATGTAATATACTTAGTACTATGGGGATGATCTGCTAAACTAAGCTGAAGTAGATTATCTGATTGGCTGACACCTGGATAGAGAACACACCAGCCTGGTTTAGCAGAGAATCCAAGTACAAGTATATTTGATAGGTCATGGGCAAGGCCCTGCTACTGTCATTTGTATGGTGGAAATTTCTTATAATTTGTAGCTTTTCAACACATGTCTCTATACAAATATCTGTGAATACATGATAGCCATGGAGACCATTAAATTCTACGTTGTTCTAAGACCTTTATGGGATGAAGATAAAGCCTCTGAGTCTGATTCAAATCAATAAAAAATAACTTATATCACTGCCCTGTACACTAAGTACTCTCATAAATCCTTTGTCATAAGATTAGTTATAAACCATACCTTCTCTTTGCTTGGCTGCATTTTACTACAAATGCTATGTTTCACAAATTATTCCAGACAGCATACAGTGCAATAGCTGAAGATTATGTGTTGAAGGGCTACTTTTACCAAGCTCCACCCACCATTCTACCTCAGGTGAGTAACAGACCATCATGCTCTTATGTCAATTTCCATTACGTAAATCAGAACCAAGAAAAAACAAGTTTAGCATCAGGAACAACATTCTTACTGTAACTGCCAATGATATCTTTGTTGCAGATGTCTTTTTTTTCATATTACTGTAGTTATCCAAAGGAGTCTATCTTGGTTTCACCTGTAATTGTATTGTGACAGCTTTTAAAACTATGCTTTACAGGAATCTGTCAATAACAGAGCTTTTTCTATGTCCAGGATATCAAAGTGGACACATTACCAACAGTTCTGGTGTTGAAAGATCGAAAATTCTTCAAATATGGAGGTAAGTAATACATACATGTATAACGTTACATCTAAATTATTTACATTATAGCTTGTCCTAACACTATGTACAGGAAAACATGCAGTAGATACATTCATAAAATGCAAGAACATGTGCGTGTCTTTGATGGACATCCAGCCATTATCTCATTGGTCAAACCCCAAGTGCCATGCTGTCATTGGTTGAACCAAAGACATTATACAGAAGTATTGGGTTGAAATAATAACTAATGGACAGTCAGAATTGGCCTATCCTGTGATACGGTGAAGAACTATGTTGGCTTTAAGCACAGAGATCTTATTTGTCACAATGCCTGATGATGATAACAATGAAACATGCAATCATGTCCAGGTGGTGATAAGGCCTCACTCAAAGACTGGATAGAACTGGAGAGGTTCCCAGCATTCCCCAGGATATCTGGTGACAACATCAATGAACTTGCAGGTTCAGGTATAAACAGTATTCCATGAACATATTGTATAAACTAAACATTCTGGAAGTAATATTTTGTCTCTTGCAGTTTACGATTTATTATGGGAGAAACTCATTTTGTTGTACACTTAGACCTTCTGCAATGCAGCTGTTTCATTACAATTTCTAATTCAAAATTTGCAAATCTTTGAGACCTGCTTCAGATCATAAGGAGTAAAATAACTGAATATAAATACAATGTACCTTGTCAAACAGCTTTCATAATATTGGTCAGAGCCACAACATTACTAGTATACTGTTTTACATAGTTAATAGTTACTGTAATAGTTATCTAGACAGTGGTTGTACCAATTCTTACCTCTCTGTCTCCAGGCAGAAAGATAGCAGTGGCAGTGATAGAGGACAGCTCAGTCCCAACAGATGTTGAAGAAGACACAAGGTCAGCAATCCCTTTGTTTCGTAACTGCCTTAAGTTTGGGCATAGCACTGCGGTTCTGTACAGGAAGTACAAGATGCAATGGACTGGACTGTAAGGTTCATCCACTCACAGCAGGATAGACTCCTACTCTTTTTGATAAGTGTGGTGGTATCTTTGGAATTCTTGATAAATTCCACTGAAATATGAACTAACAGCAATGACAAGTGACACAAAATAGTAGTCTTGTTTACTAGTAACTTGTTGGAAGGCATTTCAGCACCGTGGATTGTTTGTTAAGCCGTTTTCCCTGATAGGCCGCCAAACCAGATGTAGTCGGGGGTTTAAAGCTATTGTTTTAGCAATTGCAATCTGCAATTGGATTTGTTGGTGGGTTGAACTGACTAGGCCTGTTGATGTTGTAGAGTTAGGGAGATGCTGCAGGAACTGGCCAAGGGCAGAGACACAGAGTTTCACAGGTAGGTCTTTTTTACTCTTCATATATGAAACTGCTGCTACTACTTTGATATGTATCACCATTTAAATGTTAACCTACACAAATTCTACTATTGCATGCACTGTTGATACAATTTCACAAAAGCTTCTTGCACTATTGTAATCAATAATGCAATTTTGAAAAGCAAATGAAATGCATAGCCATCAAATCACCTATAAATTGCAATGTGTGATATTCACATATCCACTTGCTATTTTGAATTTTGATGTTTATACATAGTTTTATACAGACATGACTAGGAATCAGTGATTCTTCATTTCTTATGAAAACAGATTTTGTATAGTGCACTACCCAATATTGTCCATTATTACTTGTACAGTACCGGTAGTACACAAAATGGACAATATTGGGTAGTGCACTGTATGTTGTACTGTATTGCTATGTTATATACATAAAAATATATACACATGTATGTTGGTAAGAATTTTCATAATCTGTTGTTGCAGTACCTTTCTGTATGGCTGGATGGACGGGACAGAACTCATCAACCAGATCACCATGAGGTATGTAAGGGTCATGTAAGGGTTCATCTTTATCCTGAATAAGTTTGGAGTTGATAGAAATATTATTGGACTGTCTGGAGTATCCCAATGATAAGCCATTTAAGACTGTCCAAAAAAAGTTTGTCATATGCCATTTCTTCTTTGAAGACAAACTTATGTCCGTCTGAGAGGACATCTCTCAAATATAGGCACTCATTTTTACCTGAGTCGAGTAGGGAAATAGGTGTTTAGGCCTAGGAAAAAAATTGTGTTTTCTGTTTTCTAACCTACCTTGGAAGAACCTACCAACCCTAGCATTTCTTGGATGGGCAGTGGAGTCAAATAGTTTCCAGTTAGAATTTTTTATTCAGCCTGCTTTCTATTGAAGTAAAAAAACTGCTTTTTTCAGGACTGAAACAGGAAACATAACATTTTTCCTAGGCCTTATTGCCTTTCCCAAGAGCACAACAATGGAGCCTGCTAGGGATTAAAACCCAAAACCATTAGATTCTAAGTCAGCAACAGTAACCACCAAACCACCAGCCACCTTTTATTGATGATTTCTTGCTTCCTCCCCCAGTTTTGTCAACACCCCAGCCATTATTGTCTTGGAGCCTTCCACAGAATCCTACTACCTACCAGACACCCCCAGTGCAGGAATGGCACGGCCACAACTCAAGGGCTTCCTCAGAAAAGTCATCAGTGGTGATGCACCTGTGAGTCTTTTGTTGTCCTAATTAGAATCATACATCTCTGCCAATGCATGTTGATGAACTGGTTGGAACATCATTTTCAACTCTCATGTCATGTGTCTATCTAAGCTTATGTCGTAAAATACACAACTATGTTTGAAAATGACTTTACCGAGGCTGAATGATACTGTTGAAACTTCAAAAAGAGCAGAAATTGGTCAGAAATTTGCAGTAAGGGCTGAAATTTGATCACCCTGTCTTCATTCTGCTCATTTCCATACATTTCTTGTTCTCCAGGCACATGGTGGGAACAGTATCTTACAGAGATTGAAACGAGTCCTCTATGACTTCATCACAGGAGTCACGGTAGGTGGACATGTGCGCTTCATTTGTTACCTCTGTAAAATTGGAGGGTTTGTTTTCAGTCTGTGTGCTTGTTTGTCTTGGTGTGTGTCCACAGTGATATGATTTGTAGAATGGCAAGACGTGAGGCCAAAGTAATGTAACAGAATACCTGGAGGTTTGGCCCAGATCCAATGATGTTCTATTCAGAACCAGGTCATGGCTACACCCACACAGTAATGTTAGGTTGTTAGAGGTACCAACTTACTTTGACTTTATTTTACTTGCAAACAGGTACCAACCTAGAGCTTGTTACAACAATGTTCAGCCAATTGTATCAGACTCTTGTGATTTCATGTAGCATTGTGGTGAAGGAGTTGTGTTTAAGCTTGTTTTTACTGAACTGTTCTGAACATACCACCAATAGAATAATAGTAATCAGACTCTAACAAAACAAACTGCACAACCAAGAGCCTTTGAACAGAACTATACCTTGCCCTGTCCAACAGTCGCTGTTCCGAGCGCAGCCTTTCATAGCCAGCATCCTGCTTGGCCTGCCCACCTTCGTGGTGTCATTCCTGTGCTATTCGCTCTGCACCACCGAGGTTGTGGATGACATGGAGGATGAAGATGACTTGTCAGAGGATGAGAAAGAAGATGAGGACAAGATTGACAGGTATGAGGAGGTGTCAGGGCACATGAAGAAAGAGTGACTTAAGACATGGACCATTTTAATATCCGTCTCATTTTCCTCTCATAGTAATAGCAGTTAGAATATTGTGGATTTAACTTACAAAGCTAAGAGGGAAACATTTAAGAGAAGGTATTACTGTGTTGTACCTTAATTTAAAAGCTGCTTTGTATTGTAAAAGTATATACCCAAGTAGTGTGTAGAAAGAAGTGATCATGACTGTAATGTAGTATTGACTGGAAGATTTGGATGGATGGTGGTCATATACCTGTGTGTAACATGACTAGGGCTGGGTACCGGTACAGAAAATTCAGGTCCAGGTCCGGTTCAGGTCCAAAGGATCAGGTCCAGGTCCGGACCTGAACCTGGACCTAATTCAGTATGACTCATACCAATTGTCCATTTCACTACAAAGAAATCTGTTTGGTGAAGTATTAAACTTACACTGGCGTTTTAAAATCATACAACGCTAACTGCACCTGTACGATTGACTGTAAACCTTGGTAGAAATTACTATAAACTCTACTCTACTTCACTCTTGTCATTTTCTTCCAACTGCAAGCGCCAAAACGTGTGAATGCCTGATAAAATAATATGTTAATTTTCTAATCGGTCCAACATCCGGTCCACCTAATTTTTTCAGGTCCGGTTTTTCTGGACCGGTCCAATAAGAAAAACCGGTTTTGTACCGGTACGCTGTACCGATACCCAGCCCTAAACATGACATTACAAGTCTGTTTGTATAAGAAGTAGTCAAATATCCCATGATTTGATATTTTGTAAAGAAGGGGATGATAGCAATCATGATAATGTAAGAAAATTTGGACATGGTCATAGCCAAAATGAGTATTGTCTGATAGATAGTGTTTGATGTAGCATTTTGTACTACAGTATGAGGTTTGACGTACATGTAGTTGCATGCACTCTATGGCCTGTGCAACTTGGTAATTGGAAGGGATGTTACAAAAGATGTGAACAGCATACTTGTGAGTGTAAGATGAAGTGTAATTGACTGGAGTGGACTGGAATCCACCACTGCACATTAATCATGTTCAAATTGACAACTTTGATCACAATTTTGTATTTAATATGTCATTGTTAACTTCAAGAATGCAATAACAAGGGAAAAATTGGCTGCTGATTTATCTTGTTTTTTAGTTTGAGACATTTGAACTATCCTCTTATTTAGTCTTAAGCCATAGACCATTAGAATGCAATAATCCTATATGTTGCCATTTTGTGTGATATTGAACTAAACCCAATCAACTCATAGTCTTTCATATTATGTGCAAAGTACTTTAGTATACAATGTATATACTATGGGCCTGCCAGCCAGAGCTGCAAGGTGCAACTGTGTTTATTACACAACTTAACTTTATACCAGTAGCTAGTTTGCATCAATAGTGATTGGCTAGTGATCATGACAGGGCTATTTTTTTTCGTATTTTGTCTGCGTGGGTTACAATGTACAGATCTAGAAGGTAACACAACATCAATGACTGTACACTATGTATAGTAAGATAAAAGCCTTTACAGGAGTGTACAATCAACATCAGTTTTTATCCAAGTACATGATACACAGTACACATATTGTAGTGTATTAAGAACAGAAGTATGTTTTAGGTGTGACAGTGAGAAAATGATCAATTAGCAAAGTTGTTGCAGTCATTAGCATGCAAGGGAGCATAGGTAGGATTAAGGGGACTCACTCATGAAGGCTTACATCTGTTAATATATATCCATGAAATGTGTATCTTACAATTGTAAATTCTGATTTTATCCTTCCCTTTGGTACGTTTCAAAGTGTAGTTGTAACATGAATATGCACCAGGAGCACTGTCATACATATTGTTAATTTGTAACATCTGTGCTAGACAAGTCACCCCTTGTGTTCATGTTGGTATGTTTTTCAAGATGTTTGTTTAAGAAAGTGCCATCTGTGCTACAGCTTTTTTGTATAAACGAAATCGACCACCAGCTGGATTGTGTTTATTCTGAGCATTTTGCAACCCAAACTTAAGTTATTCCTATAGGTTGCAACAATTTCCTATATATTGCAACAATTTTGGTCTGTTTGTTATGTTGGTGTGTGTCCTTGATTGTATGTGACCGATCGTGATGATGTCACGGTGACGCAGTGGTAGGCAAAAAGCAGGTGTTTGGCAAAAGATTGATTTACATATTAACCGGTAATTTGAGCCGCTAATTTGAATATCAATTTTTGTTCCAATCTACTGACGTCCTGGTAGGCAACAACCGTCCAATACCCCGGATATAAACAACAACAGCGATCGCTCATATTACACACTGTCAGTAGAGGGGCAGGAAGTGAGTGGGAAGATGACTGAAAAGTCAGAGTAGCAGGAAGTAGAGTTCAGAGGTGGTAGAACTAGTCGTGAATCAGACAAGACAGTCCAATCCATCGGGTCAATGGAATAGGCATGGAGAGATATTGTTTTTGGTCTGTGTTTTTGCACTTTGAACTCAATTTGTGCAACAATCAGAAATATGGAAGTCTCAACTATAATTCTATAGAAGGATTAATGACAAGGACTGTGTGTTTGTTGCCACATTTATTTGACATTGTACATGTAATGGTCCTAAATTCTCCAGGGATTGTATCAGCTACACATGTAAGTCTACGAGAAGCCTAAATCATTTTCAGTGAAGTAAAAGTGACTAAGTTCAAATCATATCTTCACTTTTTAAATATACACTCATATCTTCAACAGAGATATTTTCAAAAATTGCAACCTTTCTGAGAAAATTTTACATCAGAACTTCAACTGACAGAACACTGGGTACATTTGGCATTCAAATAATTGGTAATGGTATAACCTACACAGTAAAAATACAAGTAAAACTTTATCATAAAACAGATATTCTCCTTTAAAGAATGTTTCCAGCTACAATACAAGCCTAACGAGATAGGGCACAATAGATGTTTAAAAATAGCAGCATCATAAAGGAAAAGCTTATTAGACAAAATAAAATGGTACCAAAGTTTCAAAACCCACACAAATATTTCAAATTCAAACACACTACCATTGTAACAATGTCAATTGCATGGACAGTGATACCTAAAGATCGTTAACCGCTATGATTGTCCAACAATGCATTACTGTGAAGTTCCTTCTTTTCGTGTATGCTTCTAAACCAGGTTTGTTGTCACTTGTGTGGTTTACACATTGCTGGAAATGGTTGCCTTCTGAGGACAGGATATTCCAGACCATGGTATATATTTTGTTCATCATTAGAGCCAGTAAAAGTAGTTTATCATACCTCACAATAGAGTTAAATCTACTCTCCTCTTCACTTAATACTGTGAGAATATTGCAGCAAAATCTCTTATTATCTAAAGCTGATCTGTTGCAAGTCATATAATATATGTATTACTTATATAATGTCTGTAACATCATATTTTAAAAGTTTCTGGGCAAAGGCTTAAGTGTGAATTTGTGTAAGATACATTGATACAATATTTTTCATTCTCATATCATTCTGGTATTCTCATAAACTAGGTAATCTCTCTTCCATTGAACTTATTTTACATTAATACATGTACCTTGAATTTCATCAACATAAGCAATGTCATTCTGGAGTTGAACTATGACCTCCAACAGAAAAAAATTTTAGTTACCCAAATTTTCGACACATCTACTCCAGTCTTTATAAAGGAATGAGCAGCCTTCTGTGAAAAGTTGGACTGAAAGATCCAGATCACTTAAGACTAGGTTCCTTCAAGACACAAACCCCAAGTTCAACAACCTCAGAAGTTTCAGCACACATACATGTACAGTAGCTTTAGAGTTAGACACTTGGTCTCATTGGACAATATACTGGACACAGAATCCGACTTTTTTGGCAGACAAAATTGGAGGATTTCAGGGCTTTATGATCATTCGTCAACGGAGATGGGGTACCATAGACTGTCTGCAACTTATGATCCACTGCTCATCGAGTCACATGTTATATCTGCATAACATGAAAACAGTGGATTGCTCAAACCTTGACAAAGACTGGAGTTGGTCAGCCATAGATTTTGATAAGCCCAATTTTTGTGTTAGAAGTTACAGTTGAACTCTGATTCCCAATATTACATTGCGTAATATTCCAAATATATCTTCCAAATATCCATATGCCTTTACCTTGCAGTAATACTGTACTCTAGATAAGCTACATCTGCCTAACTACATTTCATAGAAATGATTGGAGAGTTAGGCACCTACATTCAAGTTTCTCTAGACATCAAATCATCTATACATGATTACAATAACTAACATCACATTGTACCCATTGTCATGTGTATTGCTATTTAATATATTGTACATATATATTCATATGGAATATTATTACACAATGTCATTATAATATACAATACTGCCTTGGAATCAAATAGAAGGTAACAGTGCTGCTTGTATATAAAACTAATAGTAAACAATTGCATAATTGTAGTAGATGTTTTGACTTAACGTTACTGGTAAATTGATGGAATAAAATATGATGGGACATGAATATTTGGGCACTTGAGAAGTATGCTGAGATATTCGTCCCTCCCTCCTGGTCCAAGGAACATTGTGATTTCATAACTGTTATAGTTTACCAGTAACCTACATAATCTACATGACCAGGGGTGCCTAAGCATTTGTACAAATTTTATGAAAAATAGGCACTTTATATGAAACCATAACCTCCATGATGAAACCAAAAGTCATACAGGCTCAAGCTGCAGAAGCTGGAGAAGAAATGGTGATGCCAAAATGCAAGCCTGAGTAGCGTCTTGGTTAGTATACTGGGGCGGGGAGAGTATGGGAGCCCGGTAAACTACATTAACGTTTTATCAAACTAGGATAACACTCATACCAAGATGCAGCAAAGAGTAGTTCACAGGCTATCAAATGTGTCTTCGTGATGGCATAAGCTTCTCCAAGGCTTTCAAGTCAATGTATAGTGGGTAGAAACACTAAGAAATGTATCTTCTCCCAGTGGGGCTTTTTGGTCGGTTTGCATGAAAGGGTTTTTTGTAAAATTCATATATTGTCCTATAGTGCTTTGTGTGTTTTTTGTACAAGATTTATACAAATTCGCATAGTGATTTGTGCATTTTTCATATGGTTTGTTAAATTTCACATGTATTTTACATAAAATTCATACAAATTTCATAATATCTGCTTAGGCACCCCTGGTACATGGTGACAGCATTATCATTTGTACAAAATGTACCTTGTATGGCATTACTGAGCATTGATAATCACGTCATGATGGTGATATAACCTAATTCACGCATGATTGGTCCACAGATCTCTTCAATGTCTTGGAGGTGCTCGGTCGGCATAGTTCTTTTCCACAGGTTCAAACTGTCCAGAGTCAGTCCTTCCTCAAAGGGTAAACTGTACATCTGAACTCTTGTGGCCTGTACCATTCTGTGCACTGTGGCAGGGGGGACAGGCACCCCCATAAATCTGTGTAAACTCTCTGTGCTCCCAAGGGGATCGGATACAATGTTCTCAAACTTTAGTAGCCTATAGTTTTGTGTGGGGAGAGCCTGTTTAAGCCGTAGTACAGCAGCCATGTTGGCAGCCCACACATGAGCCAGAAGTTTGTGGGGTTGCAGTTTAACATCCACCATAGCTAGACGCAGCTTTTCAAACTCAAATGCGTATCCCGTCTCCAGCCCACACTTGTTGTCATTCTGAAACATGGAAGTGACCTGTTCCAGTATACGTTTCTCCTTGTACATAAGAGAGTCCTTTGCTGTCATGGCGTGTACCCATGCCCTGGGGTCTCTGATCACGTGTATAATCCTACTCTGGGACTTCAGCACACTATACATCCACTGCATTTTCAACGTCCAACTCCCGCTGCCCAAGTGCATCACTGCCTGAGCATTGGGGAAGTCGTCCAGTCTCTGTAACAAACCCGTGAGTTCAGCTTCGTAAGCATCAGTAGTAGATCTCGCCATTCTTAGTCGATCGCCCTCACTTTTTCTTGAGTTTGCCACTTCTGAATCCTTTTGCTTCTCCACATTCTTGGTTGGCTTCTTTTTGGCACTCCTCTTTTTGACACCCTTTTGAGCTCCTCCTGAATTTGCAAGGTGTTTTGTTTCTTTGAACCAATTCTTGAACTCCTCTCCCTGTAACTTGCGCCCGGCTGGGTGCCTAATCTGTTGTCGGTGCAGATGCAGCATAGGGTCCCTTGTAAAAGACTGGAACCAACCCTCAAGCAGTGGAAACCTTTGCGAAGCTGCATCAGATGTTAGCCACTCACAAGCATCCAGAAATGAACCAGCTTCAAACTCCACTCGTGGTACTCCGACGTACTTGGACGGTACCTGGATGTACAAGAAGTCTGGATTCTCCATAAACATTTGGCTGAGGAGATCGCTCCCTGACCCTGGGAGAGAGGTTATAACAACTCTTGGAAGGGTTGTGTCCTTGACTGACAACTCGCGTAGACCTTCAGTACTAGTATCATCAGCAGAGGGACAAATGGACACGGGACAAACTGTCCACACAGCAATGATACACATGAGCCATAAAATTGTAAGAGTGAGGAAGACATAGTGAAATACTGTGGCTTGATGGGAGGTCAGCATCTGCCTCAAGACAATGACAAGGGAAATCGAAATAAGGGTGATGACGAAGAACACATTAAAGGACACCCCGAGCTGAAAGGGTCTCTCGGTTGTGGCTCCTGCCACTGTCATTTCCGTTTCTTTCACTCCAAACCTCACCTTCCTCCCATCCTTTACTACATGAGCATAACCGGGAAATCCCAAGTACGTTGCCCTGGCAACAGGATCCTGGTGCCTGGTTGCCATGGAAACGTGGTACGCTGATCCATTAGCTTTGAGCATCATTTGTACTCCATCTCGCTCACTGGCCACAAACTTGAACTCCTCCATCTTGAGGTTGGGTCCCATGAGAACATAGGCCATACGGGTGGTTGGTCTGGACAGGGACATGGTGATGTTAACATAATGTGTGATTCTCCTCTGGTACTCTGCCGGGTACTGCTCCGTTTCCAGCATCGGCCAGGGCGTATCCCCGCCATCGCTAACCCAAAACATCCGCAGATCTCCCACAGGCGTTTCCACCTTGGCTCCTCTGTAGTGGTGGAACTTGTAGGTCTGGAATATCTTGTCCACGTTGTGGAAGAATGCGGCCGACTGTTTGAGTCGGCTCTCTGGGGTCACCTCGATGTGGTCAACCACCAGCAGCAGTTCCTTATTAAGGAGCAGCAAGTTTCTGTACACACTCTTCAGGCCCATGGAGGGATGGTAGGCATGTGCTGCCTCACCACTGATGTGCACCATGTCACCTGTAGGGAGAAACATTTGCATTACTCACAGGGAATATAGAGTAACAAAGGCATGCTTTTGGCAATGATACAGCAAGTATGAGTATTGCAGTTACATTACTAGCATACATACAATAGCAGATGTGAAAATCATTGAAAGGGCATACACTCCTTGGCAGAGGTAACCATTCCAAGGATGCATGCCCAAAGGCTGTTGCAACTTGTTGTTACTGATCCTATACCATCAGATGTGCTGAGATAAGAACACATTTGTTGCTTGGAGAAGAAGATGTAAAAATTTTAGTCTTTATGTTGAAATGAGACAAACACAACAGTACAGGCAAGCTGCAGCCAGCCTCTACCAATTTTGCAGCTACACAAACACTTCCTTTCAGATTTGGCAACCTCCCACTGTTATTTCTTTGGATAAACCATCACACTGTTTGAACTGATGTTGTTATGTCTGCTCCATCTCTCCTTTTAGACATAACTGGACATAATCTTTGTTCAAAACTTTAAGATCCTTACTTTATCCGTGTTGTTATCCTGAGTTTCCATCCCTCTGAGAGTCTGACGAAAACATTTTGTTCAATGTTGTAAGAAGTGCTTTAACTGTCTTTCTGAGGACTTTCAGATGTTGATGTTTAATACTTCCCTAGTCCTGTAGGCGAGTGAGTTTTATGCCCTCCTACCTTTGCCAAATGATGTTCACCATTTCAAATTGAATCATACCAGTATACATATTATGTGCCTAAATATGTCAATGAGAACTACCAGGGTTTCCTTTTTGTCTGGCAGTGCCCAGTCCATTCTTTTCCTTACAAATCTAGGCTGTAAACCTTGGCAAGACCTAGTCAAGTCTACTTCATGATAAATGCAAGTTGCATATCAGGCTCAACCCGTTAGACACTCAAGTGTCCTAAAATGTGACCTCCAGGTTAAACTACATAAGTCATTTTCTTCTAGATGTTACATGACAGTCTGGTGTCTGGGAGCTTTAAGTCTGTCAGTAAGTAGACTTTGCAGCAATATGCTACTTACTTGTTATTCGTCTAATGCTGCTTTGTCATCAGCCTAAACAAATTTAACACAAGTCTGACAAGTGTCTTCCTCTGTTGGGTAGACTTGAAAAATTGTACCTCTGAAACAAGTAATAAGATTGGAATCGCCTTACACTGGATATTTTATGACTCAATTTTCTTACAGCGAGGTCCCCAGCCAACTCTACTCATCTTCTTGTAAATGGACTGCACTATAAAATGTGTGCATGAACAAAAGAAGTATGGGATTCCCACTCTCGTAAACTCCGTTTTTATGGAGTCTAAAGGTAATCTGTAACCAGGTATTGATACTAGACGCCTTTCTGAAGCCGAGACAGCAAAGTGTGCGGGGAAAAAACGTTGACACATCACTACAGCAGTCATCGATCTATACAATGGAACTTTTATATAGCCTAGCAAGATAAGCAATATTGAAAGAAGAGTGTCTGCATGAAAGGATCCTGCCAACACATAACAAGTTACTAATTCCCAAACCCTTCATAAGAACAAGACGTTATCTTTTTTAATGAACTAGCCTTACTGGCCCTGTTGAATCTACTCTTGTATTCATAGGCCATGTGGCAAACCTATTCTGCAGATACCGACTTAACAAAATGTAGTGTGGTTCCTTCTGGGCAATCTAGCATTGAACTTCGAGGTACGAATAATTTGTCAATATATTTAAACACTTTCAAATTAACTCATGAAAAGAAATACAGTGTTCCATAAAAGCGACGGTGAAGAACTTGCAGACAATGCTCAATTTTGAATAAGTGAGAACAAGCTACAGCTAACTGAGAAAGGCATGCAGGCCCCTGAGAGCTGGGTGTGGACTGATGTTCCCTCCGTTGTCTAATTTTAGAATACCACAACATAAATGATGTTACAAGTTGGACAAAGGGTTGAACACTTGTCCGCACCTAGCTTTTCAAGATTGTTTGTCTAGTCAGCATAACCTGCCATGCTCTTCTTAGCTCTAAGGCCTTGGGAAAAGTAAGTTTAGGAGAAATCCCAATCTAAAGAAAGAGCCATGCTTAAGTTTCTTTACCCAGGTGCAACACCTGACCTTCTCAGTCAGTCTTGTATACAGTGGCAAATGTCCAAAGACAGTGTCAGCTAGTGAGGATGTTAAATCACTAGTCACTGTACATGTGCCTACTCATTTCACACAGTCAAGGGAAGCATTTTGGAAGCCCTTCGCATAACTGGGTGATTGGAGAAGAACAAAACACAAGGTTATCGTCTGAAAAACCTAATATTTCTTCATTTCAAAATCAATTCTACCTACCTTCCATATTCACATACATTCATTACTGTGGTACACGCATAGAAAATAAAAACTTAGACACCCATGCCATTTATTGGACCCTTGGTGATGCTAATTACCCCTAAGTACATTTATTAAATCCAGAAGGATGTTCATTGAAGCCAGGGTAACCAGATTGTGGACCCTTGGGAGACGTAAATAACGTAAATAACGAAATCCCTTCAAATTAAGTCATCTCCAAGCAGGATGCCATCTAATGATGCTGAAATATATGACGGTAATTTCATATGATATACTGTAAATGCATTTAAGTTCCCGGAGATTTAATTTTGCGGTAGTGGGAAAATGGACTTTTTGCGGTGGTTTTAATTTCGCGGTAACACCATGCACTGTAGTCTCTTACTGTTATGGAAAAATGTTCGCGGTGGTTTTAAATTCGCGGTGAAGCGACCGCTGCGAAAACCGCGAACATTAAACCACCGCAAAAGTTTCTGCATTGACAGTACAATACATATTTTAAGTGGATTTGGTGTAAACCTGAGGTATGTACAATCTTGATAAGGCCTCTATAACAATGCATTATGAGATGTGATATTACATTATTTATGTTTCCCATTACTTTTACAGTTTTTCACTGATGCCCACCCATAGAAATAGTTTGAGAGAAGCATCTTGCCATATCCAAGCCTGGGTGCTATGACCACATAGGTATACCCACTGCAATACCCAACTGCAGCTGGTGCCGCATGTACTGGTCAGGTGAGATTCCTACACATTCCTCCCATGCCTCAGTCATGTGACTTTTATCTAGTGGATCTCATTCCTAGTCTACTCATGACCCTCACCCAACTCTCAGGTGACTTCCATTCCATCCACAGATGGGCACCTTCTTCTATGGATGCTAATTGGCCCATTTTTCTGCCAGATGAAAAATGCTAGACTGTCTCCTCTTTCCATTCCCTGGGAGCATGTACCCAGAATGGGAATCTAATGAACTGTTAAAACATCAAACAGTTACTGTGTTACAAGACAACTTATCAACACGCCATGACACATTCCAATTGAGGTATCATGCTACTCAGGGGCAAAGGGTGTCTAGAAATTGTTGACAGTTGACTTTGAAAATAGCCATTGACTTCAAAATGTTGCTGTGCTTAATTTGGTTCCATGATCTTGCTTTATATATGACATTTCCAGGGCAATAGAAACCTAAATCTTAATATAAAACAAATATCAACTAAAATTTCGTCAGAGAAATCAAAACCAGTGTGCTCGAACTACTTATGTAAAATCCCTAACAATGTTATGCACTGATCATTCTGATAAGTTTGAACTGGAGTCAGCCCCTGTACTTACCTATTCTGGCCCATCAATGTATCAGAGCATGCTGGCCTGGATTGGAAAAGTCAGCTGCTGGCAGATACCAGACTTCACATGATTCAGAGTACATTAAAGAAAATCAATATAGTCTGACATTGGAGACCTATAACAGGAGAACTCGGTACGGTACCTATCACTATGGTGCATTAGGCAGGTACAGATGGGCGAAGAAGATCATAGGATAAGACTGAGTATATCGAGGTTTATATTGATAACCTCATAAGATATCAATAAGAGTCTAAGGTGAGGCATAGCAAGCCATGCAAACTATGCAAATCTTGATGAAATAATTTCATCAAATGCCTCTGTCTATTTCGCTGCAAGAACAATAACAATCTGAAAGACGATGTAGATTAATGAAATCCAAGTTTGACCCTTTGATTGGTTATAAATAATAGCAGCCACAGTACCGCATAATATGAGTCCTTTATTGTTACAATTGAAAGCATCAGTGAAGCAGTCCTTTTGTTTTCGGTCTTCAGCATGATTTCCCCCGATTTATTCCCCGGCATGTGAATATTGCCACCAGCCTATTCGATAATCATACTTTAATATGCGGGACCATACAAAACTACATTCATCGATTTTCCCTGGACCCTCTAAAAGACCTGTTCATACCAGGATTCACGACGTGGGATTCAATCATGATCAATACTGATGCCTACTCAATCCACTGAATCCACCTCCTGAGGTGGATTTAGCTGATCTGGATTAACCCCCCTTGGAGCCGGATTTGGACCATTTATACCAGGATTGTTGGGATCAACCTCGTGCCTAGGTGGACCACAAATTGCAATAGCCTGATTAAATCTCGCTTATAGCAGCCCGCCCAACATCCGCCGGCCCCCTGGGAGGGGCCAGTTACAGCCCTGGACAGCGGAGTTTGCGTTACACAGACTAAAATTGCATGTCTTCTTATGAACAGGGTCCAAAGAATCTCACAAAGATGTACTCAGATTGCCACATTTTGTTCGGATAGCTCCTTATAATTTTGTAGCCATATTTCCTTCTGATAGGATGCAGTCCTTCCTTCTCCAGCCCCAGAATGTTATTTTCCTGTTTGTACAAGGAAGATATTGTGAGAAAGATGTTCATCTTGACCTCTGCAATACATAACAGCTGGTATATACATCCTGTTCCCTGACATTTATAGACTTGTTTGTATTGTAATGACAATTTTTTTTTTTTAGACCAGAAACCGACAACTGAAGCAGTTAAACTTAAAGAGACAACAACAATATCTGATTCAGCAATTTCCTAGCCCTAGCTGCACCTTTCCTTATCTAACTCCCACTTGGGTGAAAGGAAAATTATTTGGCCAAAGTTGTGAAGCAGTGTGCCACAAAAATTGGGCAACTAGAAAAACTTGATGATATACTGTAACTACATTTACTTTCGTGGAGGTGTTATTTCGTGGTAGATGGAAGAGGGAAGATTATTTTTGCAGCGTTTTCAGTTTTCAGTTGAAAGATTTCTTTAGTACATAGGAATCACAAAACACATGTGACTGATGTTGTGACTTCACTGCAAGACGTCTCTATGAAAACCACAAAAATAGAACCACTGCAAAAGTTTCCCAGTTTACAGTAGCCTCCCAACATCTGCTTGGAGATTAGACCCTCTCTTCCTTCAGGCCAGTGAGGTTTCAATCAAATGTTTGATTAAAACCTTGTCCAAGCCCAGTGATTTTCCCTTGACCCACACAGACCTTGTGACACCAACGTCTCACATCATGATCATTAACTCCAGAGGTAATTGAGTGACAGGACGATGTGATTTGACAAAGCATGTCTTTTTTCAATTATATTACAGTAGATATATACTAATAATACATATTTTGAAGAAGCCAGATTCAGTGAAAGCTGTAAGAAATAAACTCTAATAGTGGATCTACAGTATGAAGGCATAGGCTGGTCAACAGAAAAATCAAACTTTGATTGCCTTTGCGAAATCTGTCTTAGACTAAGTTAGAGACTAGTGACCACCTCTGCAAAAGGACCACCTAGTCATTGAAGCCACTTTCAGATAGCCTGGTATCCAGCCATATTAGAGTCTCTTCTGTCATCTCCACAAATTTGGAGAGGCTAACTTTTTGACTCTGTTCATACCCAGATTCGCAAATTGGGGCGCCAGATTGATCCTGATTCGCAAATCCTGGTATTAACTGTCAAAATCAGGATTTGGATTTAGCCGATCAATATTAATCCCCCTTCGGACCCAGTTCATCCCACGATCAAATTATCCTGTGTGCTGGGTGAATCCTGATTCGCAAATTCTGGTTTTAATAGGATCTTAGACAGATAAATCTCACAGAACGGATTGAAATAGTTTATTAAAGGCTCTTGATGATCCTTAACCTATGGCTGAGGTCAGTGACACTTGGTTGACAGCCAGGTTAACCAATGAATGGATCACTTGACACCTTTATACACAGGACTGGGTCACTTGAAGGGCCAGTGAAGCCCCATTCTCCATGCCTCATGCCCTCTCTTGTCACGCAAATGTTTCCATATCAATCTTCTGTCATCTTTCTTAGAAATTTATTGTCATCAACTTTGAATGACTTAACCTACAGATCTTTTGTCAGACACACTTTGAAGGGATTCAGGATGTGGGAGTGCAGTTTTGAAAAAAATGGAGGTTAGAAATTTCTTGTGTTCTTGCCAGCCTGAAATTTGTTGAAAAAATCTTTGTCTGTTGATGTTTAGTTAATTGAGATAAATTGATGAGAAAAAGAGAGAACAGTGTCCCCTTGATCTAGTGTAGCCCACTTGTCACACTCAACCATGACATACCAGAGGGACGGTTGACCACAGTGGAGTCAACAATCACACCAGTGCAGGATATTTAACATCAATGAGGTATACCCTCCACCTATAAGGCTTGGAACTCTAATCTGTAATCGGAATGTATCGATAACTGTAATTTCACTTCAACCAAGTTGGACCTATCTCACTTTGGTTTTTGCTAAAGCCAAGACCATTCAACAAAGAGGTGTTTGATAAAAGTTATTATTGTGTGATACGTCGGTCTAATGGATGCTTATTTGAATTTTGAAGTCTTCTATCCTTCAGAATTTCTTGTCAGTCAAAAATCTTTGACTTACAAATGAGATAGAAAAGTGAGTTGGAATATCCCTAACCTTTCTGATCTGCTGTGATGACTTCTGCAGAAGAGTCTCCCACCAGAGTTTCCTTCCATGCCAGCCACTTGGCACACTCCCCGAGCTGCCCCTCCCACGGCTGGTAGCACTGGCTAGTCTTGGACGGGGAGAACACCAGTACGTTGTTCAAGTGGGTAAGCTTGGGTCCGTACAGCGCCTCCGTGACAAACAGCTGTCCAGCTGGGGCGAACACGAAGGAGTTTTGGTCGGGATGTTCGTGTCCCGGGTTGAAGTTCTGCCAGCCCACTGTCACCATCTCTGGGTACAGCTTGCGGTGCACAATGTTCCACACTGCCCTGCCGTGCAGACTCCCTGACTTGAAGGACAGGAAGGTGTTGTCGGCCCCGACAGGCAGCGCGCTCCCGTACGTCACGACTCCCCAGTCTGTAAACGTGTGCAGCTGAGCTTGGCCGTGCCCCTGGGGTGGGGACTCCCCCAGGGATGGGTTGTACCAAATGAACTCCGTGTGCAAAGTGCACCATCTCTGTGAGGTTGATGCGCTGAAGGCCCCTTCCGTAGGACGATGCTTCCTGATCAACCTTGCAAGCCAGTTTCCACTGCCATTTCTTAGAACGTACCTGTCCAAGAAAACCAGTTGACTCTCTGGGCCATAGAACCAGTTGTTGTTTGAATCAGCAATGCCAATTGTTCGCTGGTATCCTGGCAACATTGTGGAATAGTAGAACCAGAAATGCTCTTTCAGCCAAAAGTTCTCTAAATGACTAATGTTAAAGTGTCTGAGGGCTAGATATACATATTGCGTTATAGATCGCGACGTATAGCTACCATATGCAACTCCTTCATCCAAGGAGCCATCCACGACATGGTTAAGAACAAACATGGTCTCCTCAATCTTGCTGATGGCTCTCTCCTTCCATACAACTGCTTTGGGGTCATGGACCTCAAGTACAAGACTACCTGTCAGCAAAGCCAGGTAGTTGGTGGCTACATGGTTCTGTAAGTATTGCTTACCCCACCCCCGAACCTTGGACAAGTCGTAAAGCTCCTTGGTGACATCAGAAATCTTCCTGATGTATGTTTTCCTGCGTTGGTCATCAAAGTGCTCATATAAGAAGTCATACGCGGTGGCGAAGCCTGTGAGGGAATGTGCGACGGGTACCTCATCCTTCATGGAGGCTTTGACCTGCCACTGTTTGAGCGAGGCCATGCGGTCCATGTAGTCCAGGGCAGTGTCCAGGGCCTGCCTGTCCTCTGGGAATAGCACACAGTATATTGCCAGGGCAGCCAGATTGTTTCCGTAGATTTCATTCCACCGTGATGCGAACACATCGTAGTCCCTCGACGGTAGGTACGTTTTCGGTCTGGCGTGAATTTCTGGAGCAACCTGGTGAGGAAAGTATATACAGTTGAAATCAGAAAAGCTTTGGTAAAATTAGGAACAGGCTTGTGCAGCTGAAGCATGGGTGTAACTGTAAGACTTGTCAGCCACCATAGCAAATGGAAAACTCCATCCCTTGACTCGAATTGAAAAAACTCTTTGACTGGTGACTTGTATTATGGTACTTGTGGCATTTTAATAATGCAAAACAGTATTGAGTAGGATCATCTGACATGATCCATGCTGACAATATGTACTTTTGAATGTATTGTCAACATTGATCTCCTGGTTAGGCCACATTGATTTGGAAGGACTCAAACTTGGTAGAAAAACAAATACCTTACTAAATATCAACAAACTGTTTTACCAATTGAAGGGTGTGACTTCTAAGAAACACAAAGTCAATTCAACCAAGGATGTTTTATAGTATAATGAAGTTATATTGAAATATGTTTTAATAGAAGAAGTCATTTATTCTATTCTCTTTATTTATATCAACATATCATCTCATACCAGTGCCCGTGTGACCATTTGATTTTAGAAAGTAGGTCATGGCAAGGAACGTCCTTGGTCATGGAATAGGGAAACTGATGATGATGCAGCCCAGCCCAAGTCCAATGTACAAGTGTGAAACTTGCACCGCCCAGACGTACCTACACCCAATATTGGAACAAGGTCTTGTGTAAATACTGACAACAGTGAGGGCAAAGTACTACAGAGTGCAGACCATGGTCGCACAGGATACAGAAGTCACAGTGTCCCCTCCATCTTTCATCAAGGGGCGGGTCACATACGTCGTAAGATTGTCGTACCATGGGAAACTGAATGCATTCTTGGGAAATTCGTGCTTGTGTCAATCAAAATAAATGTCAGCTGTCATGTAAGCGGAAAGGCAGTCTTTGATTTTTGTCGTCGGTTGGTTCTGTCACAGCCTGCTTGAAAATTCTACATGAAAATCTTTAAGACGACCTACGACGAATACGCCGCTAATACCCGTAGTACTGTAAACCTATGATGATGATAAACCTATAGTTTATACCGTAAAGTGTAAAGTGTTCAGCGCGCCGGTTGTTTGTGAAATTGACACAGCGGGGACTCCCAGCTGTCAAAGAGAGTGATCCACACGTATTTACATTTGGACACTGCATAATGCCTACCCAAGATGCTTGTTTGTCTAGTATTTGTTGTATTCTCCGGGCAGAACGTGTGTTGTTTGGACTTCCTATACACGTCTGGGTTCCGTTGGAAGGCAATCGTTGGAAACACGTTACGGTACCACTCCAAGAGACATAAAATACAAAGATACAAAAGAGTCTAAAACAACACGTCTACTTGGGGTATTTTTACTGGGTTGTAAGATCTTTAGCCAAGCATACAAGAACCTAAAACATAAAATACCCGCTCTATTGCTGGCCGAACAATCATCCAATTTAGAAAGAGACCGCCTCGGTGATTTTGGAATACAAAACCAATTTGCTTCCACTATGCCAGCTCGGGCGGGCCTAATTTCTAACGGGCACCGATACTCCGGTCGCACGACTTGCCTGCACCGCTAGAAGGTGAAAGTGTTCTTGTCCCCTGATATTTATAACTATGTACGTACTAGCCTTACCTGAGCAATCACGTCGGCTATATGCTTGTGTGTAGTTTTAGCCTTGCCCCTGAGGTCCTCCACGTCTTCAGACCCGAAATAAAGCATGGGGTGCGTTTTGAACTGTGTGGTCCCTTCTCGGAGCGAGAGAACAGTGTGGAAGCGGCACACCAGCAAGACGGCCAGGGAGAGACGCAGACTTCCGGCTAAACACGATGTGTATCTCCCTCGATGTTGATAGTTGTTGCTGCAGCTCGCCATCTTGGTCGTGCCGTTTTGGATCTGAACCAGGAGTTTGCCTGCGAGGTCAACCGCGGCGGACCAGCTTTCTCACATTACCGCTCTCTCGCCTGCCCCCGCTACCTCACCGCCTGGCCTGGCTTGTAGTACTGCGACACGCCGAACCGCGGCCCAGGACGGAACTCCACCCACGTTTAGAGTTAGTGCTCTGTGTTCAGTTTGTAACGTTAAACCCGCTTCGAGGCATACATAATTTTGAGGCTGCTCAAAGATTCAATCTACACTTTATATAAGAATATAACAATTAACATCCTGCGAAAATCCCAAGCGACGAAAAAAGGGTGTGTCTTAAATTCTATCCGTCCAATTAGTACTTGGCAATAGTAATACATCCGTCTCCTCTGAAATTTGTGCCGTGTGAAAATCACAACATAATTTCCCTCACCACAATAATAAACATGAAGCCCCCGCACGTAGGTTGCCAGACCAATGATCAACCAAGGCTGGAGCCTCCTTGGGTCAACAATGCTCTGAAATAATCAAAAGAACAAAACAACACGGAGTTCCAGAGCACTCGATCCTTGCAATATTCTCGACCCGGCCCGGGCACTTGAGTTTGACGGCTGTTGTTCCTAGGTAAGGCGTAAGTTCAACAGGACTCGAACTGAGAAATCATCCACGACTTGGTGTTGTTGATTCGGTCCAATGGCATCCTCTGCTCTCCGCCCTCTGCACCAATGGTCCATGAGGGCTGCCACTCTAGTGGTCTCTAGTCTCTAGTGCTCCGAAGGTGAACTTCTTATGTCGCCAAGTTTACAGATGAAACAAAACGTTAGTAAGGCCGCCGCATAGCTTTCTGAAGGGCTGTGAACCACGTCAAGAATTCCAAACATGAACATAATTGTGAATACAGGCCGAAACTGGGAGGTTCCTCCTTACTACTGCATCCTCCCTAGCAGTAGACACTTCCGCTGACTGGGCGACTGCCGATGTCATCCCTTCCGGGGAACTGGAGACTGAGGTAATGACGCAATCGCTCAGGAAGGCGTGGTCGCAGTTGCCAAGGTAACTAAAATGAAGCGGTCAAAACTGTGAAACCCCAGGGAATGACGTTTTCCCCAAGTGCACGAGAAACGCCTCCCTGGCAATACTTATTGCGAATGTAAGGATCTATAGCAATGATGCTGTAGATTTAGGTTTGAAGTGATGGGAATTTGGATTGGGTGGGTGGCTGGCAAATGTCACGAAAGATATACTTTGCTATTAGCACCCAACAGCGCGCGACTGAAGGGTTGCGCCATAACTTTGAAATGTACCGACTATTCTACGTTCCCTGACGTTCAAATTAGACACTAGGGATCGATAGTGCGTTTACATCGGGCTTGCGTTACGCCCTAGTGACAGAAGCTAACGGTGATGGGCTTTACGATAAGTGTTGATGCATAGGAAGATGTCCTGTGAAATGTCAAATGAAGTATTGTTTGTTGTTTAAATATTGAAGATCTGATTAGACCGGTATCACTCAATTTGACACGGATTAATTTAGATCCAAATGCCGAGCAAATTGAAGTAATGTAATCCCCTGTGGAGAGATAGGCAGCTCTCCAGTGCTAAATAAACTTTCGCCCAATGTGAATCAATTGAGATTGACAAGTTGTTGACACCTTTCGAGAGTGTGAATCCATTTGGATAAACACGCCCAAGTGCTGTGCCCACAATTCTACCCAGCTACCGATAGACATGGCACGGGAGAGAAAAAGCTTTGAAAATGTTCGTAAATAGACCTACAATTTGCCCTGAAGACTGCCGACTTATTTTGTGTTTTCAACGTTGATGTCCGACTCAGTCAAGCGATATATAAACATGAACCCGGCCAAGTCCCGCGGCTGATATCTGTCTTTCCGCACCAGTCAACCATCACACTGTTGTCTGGGTAATCCGTGTACAGAAATACCGATGTCTTCAGAATTGAGGCACCCTCAGATCTGCTGAGATCTCGCGTTACACGGTCAGATACTGTAGCTGTGTGTTGCCGGGGGCCTTTTGGAACCTTCCATGCAGATTACAGCTTTGGCTGTGAATTTTTCTCGCCAGGTTTTCTGACGGCGCAATCCAGCCATCTCAGTCAGTCAACAATGTAGTAAGCTTCTTAATAGATCGTGAATGATTACATAGTGAAGATGGGGGATAATTCTCTCCAGGGGTACCGGGTATGGAAAATGTATGTCAAGTATATCAGATAAACAGTCTACAGACTACACAGTGTTTGGTTGTATTGGATGGCAGGTTGTTTCCGTGGCCTACACAGACATTTCTCGGCTTTAGGTCTATGGACAATACGCACACAAGGATATTAGACCACAGCTAATCTCCATGCAGATCTATCGGTGGTAAGGCTGTATCCAATGTACCAGTATTGAAGGACCCCAGTTACTGCCTTGTCGATAGATCTGCTTGAAGATTAGACCACAATCTCCCCCCTGGCCAGCGTAAACCCGGTGAACAGCCTGGCATCCAGGCTATATTGAGACAGCCTCCCAAGTTACTTCAAGTTCATAACGTGCCAGTATTGGAGCCGCTCCAACCATCAATCAAACGGTTTTCTAGCTGACTGCATTTCATCGCAGGAGGTTTACCAATCCCGCCTCCCGTGTCGGAGTGGCTGATGAATGAAATAGAAAGACAAAAGTGGCATAGCAACTCTGGATCCCACTCAAGTATCCACGCAAACTTCAAGTTCTGAAGAAGACGTCAATGACATTGAACTTAGCGGGGAACAGAACAAGCAAGCGCCCCCACGAAAGATCTTGACCCCTTTTAAGCGGCTAAATAGAGACGTTCTAAAGCTTTTCAAGGACGGAGAAAAGCTTGACTTGATTCGACATATTCAAATTTATTTTGGGTAATGGCTGAAAGTTGAAGTGATCAGGAAATACTGCCGACAGTTGGGTAACAAAAGTACTGATGTAAGCACGTCGTGTCTGGAATGATAATTTTCAACCCGTAGCTTGCACTCTCCTCAGAGCAGGAAAGAACCGGATCATGACATTGGCTGGGAAATTACTTCAGTGGATCAACTCAGTATAGTAATAGTACAGCAGGACCTATCTGCCCATTGTTTCTCCATCTGCCTCGTTACGCAGAATGGCTAGCTGAAATTCTGATTGACATGAAGTGCTTTTATCATATAATGAGGTTTGCGGGAGATTATGTGCTTTAGTTTGTTTGAACCTTATAAGTAGACATAATATTTTGCTGCTGTGTCGACCTAAGCACATAATGCTCCCACAAACCTTAGGAGTTAAATCTTAACAACCGGCTGCGCATATGCTTTACCATTGCGAGAGGTGTTGGGAGAGAAGTTTCTATCCTTTTCCATTCTTACTCTGGACGAAAACGAAGTTATTTTCAGTTACAGTGTGTGTTTCGCACAATTGTACTCTGTTCCTGTCAGACTGAATACAGTAAAAGGGGAAATATTCGCGGCGATTTGGAGAAAACTGTGTTCGAGGTTGGAACAAAGGGGTAGGCGGTCGCAAGATAGAACGTGCTTATGCGGGTTCGCGGTAAGGAGGTGTCCGCAAAAAAACGCAAACATAAAACGACCCCGAATATTTACCTCATTACAGTAACCACGGATAGAGTCATCATCCCCGTACAACTGACGTACATCTGGTTACCATGACTACGGGGATTACCTGTGAAAATGACGGATCACGTGGAGCGCAGACGTGACCTTATAGTTATTGAACGACCTGGAAACTTAATTTCTGTCTAAAGGATTTAAGCGTGGCTTTCAACCGAGTTACAAAGTTAAGCGCCTAATAGAAAATAACAGATTATTTAGAATTAGAATATCGTTACTGTTGTGTTGAAGCAGTTACTAACCTGTATGTCAGGGGATAATGGGCATTTTAGCTGTACCCCCAAACATTTTAACAACTGTGAGGGTAGGCGGATAATAGAAAAAATAATAAATTATTTGAATTTTGAAATATCGTCATTGCTGTGTTGAAGTAGTTTTCAACCTCGGTACTGAATGTCAGATTCACGAACATTTTAGCTGTGCACCACCGCCCCAAAAAGATAATGAGTAAACAAATGTCATTTGCATGTTGATGGTTTTGTGAAAAAGTTGAGTTTTGAAGTCGTGGGAAAAGAAAAGAAACACAATATAGATTTAAATTCATCCGGTTCAGAATGTGATAAAGATCGGTAGACGGGGGTGAGTACTTTACTTTTTTAAATTAAATTGTTAATTTCTAATCAATTTTACGTTCCAGCTCCGCAGATGTCTGCAACTTACGGTGAATCAGTAGCCTCCATAGCAGGCTCTCTGGGGCCTTTTTTGAAACTCCCAGAGAGACTGCTATGGAGGTTTATAGTGCATCAGCGCTGCGTTCACATATCAAGACAACATAGTATACTCCTCATGCTTTGCCAATACATGCACCACCTAACAGGACCCCCTCTCCTTTGACAACGCTTTCTCTTACATTCCCCACAAGAACAATCTTTTAACAGCTTGATTAATCTTTATAAGGAAACAGATGATGTTCTCTCGGCAGATTTCAGCAGAACGTTGATGAGTGAGAGGGTTGAGACTTGATGTCAGTCAGCAATCAGCAGCCAATGAGGTATGAAATAAGATTCCTGGGTAATTTTCCAGCAACAAAGAATGTCTGCAAGACTAAACTGCACTGTCCTATACATGTACTCAGAACATTGTGATTGATTGTTATTCTGAGGATGTCAAATCTCCATTTCCATTTGTATTGTCTTTGGCAGCAGGGTTCATACTTTTTAACAGCCCCAGGCTGGCTGGGCAGGTGTGACAGTGCATCCTGATAGTCCAAAAATAAATAAATAACTCAGTTAATTTCACAGCACCTAAGAGTATCTACAAGACCAACAGAACAGTCATAATTCAAGTGGAAATACTTTTAATTCAAATGCCTATTTTCCATTAATTATAAAAGAGTCTATATAGTATTGTACAACTTGCAATACTAATAATATTTACGTAGAAATATTAGCACTTTGATTTATACATTGCATCAACAATTCAACACTTTTATGGAATATTACAGTAGACATTTATATGCACAGAAACACTTTCACATAAAACACGGCTAGTGTGTGATGGTACATGGAATCTTGAAAGCTCTATCAAGGACTAAAATAATCTAATTATAAGTAATATATCTTTTTACATTGTACATCATATTTTCATTGCACAAGAGCTGTTCATGTTGTATAACAGAAAGAAGTATGGTTTACTTCTACCATGTATTAGAAAGGATATGTATGAGAAAATTAAAGGGAATATAAGGCCACACTGACTTCATTACATGGATGATGCCCATGCACACACTTCAATTTTTGTCCAAAAACATTTGCGACCAAACTGTAAATCATACAAGGAAATCTAAGGCATACACTGAAAACAAAATCAGGAAATGGATACTGATGAAATTCCAAGAAAACGATGGGAAAGGACGAAAATGAAGAATTTATGGTTTGGTATAGACCTACCGCACTATGTGTGTTCAGTCATTTGGTAATCCTTCCTGGCCAATTAGATTTCATAATACCTTTCATAAATCTTTATACCCCCAACTTTCATGTTGCACATATCAGTTTGGATTGCCCAGAGGAAGTCATCATAACCAGAAACAAACAAACAAACCTACAGTTCATGGCAAACATGAGTAAAACTCTAGACATGTCACAGTGACTGTAATCATATCAGCCACTTGGTGAATTCTGTACTTAATAATAGATAAAGTAATACATCAAACGTATATGTTTCACTGGAGAATTGCATTCCAAAGTTAGCCCAATACATCATTTAGCGGTGAATAAAATAATGTCATCAATTTTCTAATAAGCAGGATATTACCTGACATTTTGAAAATCCCAAGTTCAGTTCTCTTCTGGACCAACTGACCTTCACCACAGACAGATGATAATATACAGGAGATGGTACAGTGAAGAGTGCAGTACAAGTACATAAAATTATGTACTATGTTTTCCACATCTTTGGTTCTATAAAAGTTGTTAGTGTTAAGATGTTTGCAGAGTGTTTCTGCCAATTATGCCATTTATGGGGTGGCCAATCTACCAAGGCCCAGGACAAAATTTGTGTTCCTGGTTACCCGACCGTCCCTAGCAAAAAAATCTCTGACCATACCCTTGTTTTTGAGTGGACCCAAAAGGCAAGGGACATAGATTGGCATCTGAGTAAGCACATGAGGTAAAAACTGTGTGTCCTGGCATCTGAGCACGATAATTTCCTTTGTTTCAGCACAAACTTTATACAACATAGATCAGTTGGAATGGGCTTTACTTTGCAGGGCTCTCACATACAACTGTCAGCAAAAGGTCTCCTGTTTTCCATTAGTAAAAGTCAGCATGAAAGAACAGGATGTGTCGTGTTTGTTGTAAGATATACATGGAATGTAGCAGCATTAATCAAGTTGGACTATCTTGCATTTCTCTGGCAATTCCTACAATCTCTATATATCTGTACATGTATTTTACGTATACATTCTTTCTTCTTTAATTCCTTACTTCTCCATAGGCAGATGTCTTTTCTATAGCTTGCACAAATCTTTTTTTCAACATGTTGCTGTAATATTTGATGAGTAAAGGAGTAGCAACAAGTTTGCTGATTTTGCCACTACTGTCAGAATGGCACAGGAGAGTTACTGTAAATCTTTAAACTTTTGCGGTAGTTTTATTTTTGCATTTTTCTCAGTGACCTCTCTCCACAAATACATGACACCACAAACTCTCTTGTGTGACATTTGAAATTGTTTCAACCGTAAATCTAAAACATGGCAAAACCCTCCTACCGCAAAGTTTTAAAAAATGCAGCAAAAGTAAATGAATCTACAGTAATGGCTGATCACTATCTGTGTGCGTAGATAACCTCCTCCTCTTCATCTGATCCTGGGTTGGCATCTCCGTTCACTATCAACATCTCCAGACTGTTAGCACTCTCCATGGTCTCTTCAGAAGCCTTTGTACCTCCTGAAAGGTAGAAGATGGAGAAAATTGGTGCCTCAAAAAGACAGGTACATGTAGTTCATCTCAAACACATACTTGAGAAATGTTTTTATATTCTGACATTCTAGTCATTAAGACAAGTCAGACTAAGGGCTAAATACTACAGACAAGTGGTCAAGAGGTCAGTTTGGGGTCCAGTCTTCTTAGCTTTATTCCACCTCCAATGGTGGCAGCATAATGACTGTTGGAAGAGGACTTAAGTTAACAAGACTGGACTCCAGTTACACTGGCCTTATGAATACTTGTCTGTGCTTTTATCTAGTCAGAAAGCTGATTTTGGTTGGCATCTTTGGGAAACATTGTTAGCTGTCATATTTGGGAAACATATTCCTTCAAATACTATACTCAGTGTCTTTTATTCCTTTAACCTAAATCAAAGACCAACAACTTCCTTGAGGTGTTAAGACCACAAAATGCCCCATTAATCTTATGCTACTTGCAACTCACACCTGAACTGGTTCACAGGTAATTTGGCAAGCTAACGGTTCAAGCATCACTTTGTTAATCACCAGCATTGCTAATGCTGTTGCAAGCAGAATTCTAGATTTTATCTCTGATTCATTTTTCTTTGATTGCGACCACATCAAAACAGCAGATTACAACTGACAATTTGAACAATTGTGCAAGATCTGGAATACATTTCCTTAGAACTCAGGATATTGGCTAATGTCAAAGCCAGAGGTCATTATTCATTCATTATAACTTAATAAGTCATTTCCCATTTGTTGGAATCACACGTCATTCATGGTAGCAAGATGGAAAGTCACAAGTGCACATGTTTGACAAAAAGGCCTAGGAAAGTTTAACATGAAATATTTGCGGTGCTTTGATATTCGTGGATTTCTAGGTGGCTGCTTCATCATAAACTCATCAGGTAGCTACCTGCAAAGGCGGTATTTCCATCACTGTACAGTGCATGACTATAGCACTATTGTGACTACAACACCACCGCAGAGTGAACACTCCATTTTCTTGTTACCGCAAACTTAAATCCCTGTGAACTTAAATGCATGTCCATTGGCTGGGATTGTGTAAGGAAAGAAGGGGAAGATCACTAACATCTGCAATAGCTAGGGCTAGGAGATTAAAAAAATCTTGAAAAACTTCACAGAGCTATGATCATGTTTCTGCAGACATTTCCATCAGCTACAATGAATGGTTAGAGATTTTATCATCTTTTGACCGATGATTGGCTATAGTGATGTTTGTGACCAACCCCTCCTGAGCACTGTCAGTGGTCCACCAACACAAAGCCCCTATGAAGATGGAGCCATGTGCCATCATCAGCGCAAGTATCAACCCTAAAGGCAAGACAAACAAGTGAGTGTATGGGGGTCTGCATCAGTGCATAGGATCCTGCTTTTGCAGACTGTTATATAAACAAACCTGCCCCATTATGTATAGCTCATTGATGCCAACACTGCTTTCATTTCAAAAAACCTTGGGCTATTATGAGGTAAAATTTCTTTCATCAAAGGTGTTTCTGATGGTGTTTGGATCCTGATCAATCTTGTATCAATAAGGACGGCTTTTGTTAATCTGAAGCTGATCTACTGGTAGCAAAGACAGTATCCTGATCAATGGGCTGAAAATGTATCCATTATGGCATTAGCCACTGGGGCTAGGGGAAACTCTGCAACACCAATATGAAGACCACCTGAAAAGGTGCAAAAAACAGGAAAGGTTCTCCTGTAGACATGCGGTTGACATAGTGCCAGGACTGTATATAGTTTTTTCCATGGTGTGACCCCAGGAGAGGTTGCACAAACAAGTACAGACAGAAGCAGAAGGAAGTGACCCACATGTTGTTTGTGGAACCTGGTGTAGAAAGCATGTCAGTTAATTCATTAGTGCTTAGAAGGCTGAGTTTGCATATGTATATATAAGCTTGATATCCTGTCTACAGATTCCAAAAAGTTGTGTCAGATTAGAGATGACAGACAAAATTCTAATGACCAAACATCCATCATATACTGTGATGAATTCTATTGTAACTTCAAGACATAAACTCTTCAACAAGAAACAAGGCAACTGAGGCTTGTCAATGATTTAACAGTTACGTTGCACTTGACAGTTTACTTAAACACAGACTATTGATTGATACAAACAATTCAGCATCCAAGCCACTCCCTTGGAGTCTCCTGTATGCTGATGTGCTGTGTAGAATCTGCTTACTAGATGAACAGGGTCAAATGTAGCTTGCCTAACTGATCTTATATTGTATTTTATTAGCTTTGCTTTATCATTTTGTTCACTTGTCAAGTAAACTTCAAACATCTTTTTTGCCACAGCATTATATATTGTTAATTAGTGTATGATTAAGATCTAATTAAATTGCTGGGGTCCAAATTTGCTAGCTAAACATTAAAATGATTGAAACATTACAGTGAGGAAGTACTAAGGAATCCTTGCATGAAAATATTTCCAGCAAAGGACCTGTAATCTGTAATGCAGCAGCAGTCCACTAGATGGCCCTGCAATACTGCATACTAAACCCAACTAATAAACCATGGTTGACATCTCCATACAAGTAATTTGATGCCTACCTTAGCATCATATATGGAGAAAATTGTACTTTCTCACCTTTTGAGTGTGTGGCTTTCAAGACCACATGTAGGGTGATCCCTGCTATACAGACAATACAGCCAAAGATATTTACAGGAGCCAGCTCTGTACCATTCATGAAATGGTCGATCAACAGTGTCCAGATTTCCTGAAAAAAAAATGACATTGATACGTCTTCATGATATTAAAGGACAGCATCAGAAAATTTTCAATTCTTTATTTTCCAGTAGTTTACTCATTAAAAAGTTGATGTACGTCAATTTTTACATTGATCCGCCTAATATGACCCTGTAGACACTTTTGAACTTCGCGCTCTCCTCCTCTCCCCGCCGCGCTGGCCGATGACGTAATGGCCTCGTTCTGATCGTCTGAGATTGTATGACGTCACGGATCCGAAACTTCTAGCCAGCCATTTTGCTCGGTGAACCTCGGTCCTCTCAGCGGTAAATAATCACCCCGCCATTCTGGAGTTCAGTTTGTTGTCATTGAAAATTACTTTCGTGGACCTGTAAGTCGCATTGTGAGCTGTCTACGAAGCCATAGTCCCCGGGAGACTGAACATGAATAAGCTTGCCTGCGTGTGAACCGCGCGGCGACGGAACGAAATCAAAACAATGGTGGTGGGGGAGGTTCACGCACCGTGCCATTCTGGACTATTACAAGAGCGAGTTCGGGTCAGTTCTTACCTTCTCCTTTCTGGACAGCACAGCGATAATTACACGTAAGCTTCCACGAATTTTGGTTGAATTCACAATTGTCCAACTGGCAGGGACATTAAAAAAAATCATTCTCTGACAATATACCCTTGATCGCTACATATCGAACGATCCCCCTTCCGCGCCGAAACATACATACAGCATTGTTGTTTTTACATACAACACAGGCCGGCATTGTGAATGGCGCGAAATGTCGGCTTCGTTTCAGAGTCCGTGATTTGTTTTGAATGAACCCCCAGCAATCTCCGCCAAAGCTACATGATTGAAAAACCGACCAGTCCAGATAATTTACCCGAGAAACAGAAAATAAAGTGAGAGGCGAGGCGTAACTCGCACGATCTGTACAAGTTGCAGTGCTATCTGTTTCGGCGCGAAAAGGGGGTTGTTCGATATGTAGCGATCAAGGGTATGTTGTCAGTAGAACAAACGAGGTCTACAACTGTGAATTCAACCAAAATTCGTGGAAGCTTACGTGTAATTATCACTGTGCTGTTCGGAAAGGAGAAGGTAAGAACTGACCCGAACTCGCTCTTGTAATAGTCCAGAATGGCACGGTGCGTGAACCTCCCCAAAAACCATTGTTTTGATTTCGTCCCGTCGCCGCGCGGTTCACCCGCTGCAGACAAGCTAATTCATGTTCAGTCTCCCGGGGACTATGGCTTCGTAGACAGCTCACAACGCGACTTACAGGTCCACGAAGTTAATTGTCAACAACAACGGACTGGCTTCCAGAATGGCGGTGTGATTTCCCGCCGAAGGGACCGAGGTTCACCGAGCAAAATGGCTGGCATGGCCAGAAGTTTCAATTCTGATTTGTGACGTCAGCGCGCAGGCAATCAGAATGAGGCCATTACGTCATCGGCCAGCGCGGCGGGAGAGGGGAGGAAAGCGCGAAGTTCAAACGTGTCTACAGGGTCATATTGGGCGGATTAATGTAAAAATTGACGTAAATCAACTTTTTAATGAGTAAACTACTGGAAAATAATGAATTGAAGATTTTCTGATGCTTTCCTTTAAGTATAATTTTCATACTTAAGAAAAACTTGTAAGCTGGGAACTTTAAGTGTAGTATATATTCCCAATAGACAACATTAAGTCAACATTAATCACTTTTGAGACTCTTAAATAAAAATAAAAATTTATGACCCACATGTATTGTCTTGTTGCAATTCTAATCCAAATAAAACATGTAGTTTTCTGCAAATTAATAAGTTTATACTGCATAACCCAGGTTTTCTATCCCCATAAGATTTTATAAATCATAAAATATTCCCACGATGACTCCCAACAAGCTTCAAAGGCCCAACCAAACCAACACACCATCTTGAACCAACCTCTTTAACAGATTCTAAAAGTCAGGCTTTTTTTTGGCTTAATCATTATGTAATTTGCTTTTTTCTTGAAGGCATAACAGTTATATTTTTTGGGGGGGTTTAGAGGGTATACTGAGAACCATAATATTATAAGCCAAAAACTTTAATTAATGAGTGTCCAAAGCTTGACTCATCATATAGCCTGCTTGAGGGCTATAGTACTGAACCATATTGATAAAACAAGATGAAAACATAGACTTGTGTATGATGTACCTTAAAGATCCCTGACACAGACAGTGTGAGGCTTGAGGTATGATGGAGGAGGAGGAACTCGGACAGTCCCAACATGAAGGCCAGCATGGCTCCCAGCATGACCTTCCCTACTGTCATCATCAGGATGTGCACACTGTGATATCTGAACAGCTGCTTCTCTATGGAGATGGACAAGCCTGGGACAGAAGTACAGATATACTTAGCTTACTACTACATATATACATGAACATCTGTACTAACTGCATAACCAGTAAACTGGGGGATCTCAAGATGTGGCTGTCTTCAAACACAGGACCTCCAGCTTCACATCCCATCCAAGAGTATGTCCCTAACTGAAGCTAGGTACTCACTTTCACCTTGGAATACAGAGATTTGGCTCTTTTCATGGACCATTCTGCTATCTAAAAGGCTACTTTTATACATGGACAAATTACTATAGAATGACTCACAAATAATTATTGAAATGAGTGGGCTGGCAGTTCTGATGACATTTGCGAACACACAGGTAGTCTACTCAAAAAGTAAATATCATAGTATCGAAATTTATACCAGTACAAACAGGTACCTGTCCCCGCTTCTGGAGTGGAATGCCCCTTTAAATCCAGAACCTTTAGAATCTAAGTTAAAAACTCAAGACCACCAGACCATCTTTTCCTTTAATACATGTACTACATAATATGACTACTTTGTTATTTCGGCCACAGGTTCTTCATCTTTTGCCACTGATCAAAGCATTAAGGAACCTGTCCATACCATTGTTGGTACAGTATGACACATGCTTACCTTCATTATAGACCATGAGAGGGAACAGTCCCACCATCATGACAGGAGTCAGGTGGTAGATCACATCTACTGGGTTATGGAGACCTGGACAAGAACAAGGAAACATAGGGAACCAGTCATGTTACAAGTATAGGTTTTAGGGAGCCAAGATTTGGAAGCTTGGTTTCTTCTAAATACAAAAACAACTGGACAAGCGTTAACTGTGTTACAGAGTTGATTGAAAAATTTAGACATGACATAGCCTTACAATAAATATATTTACTTTCTTTATTCTAATTTTGCATTTTGCACAGTAGTCTCCAAAAAGAGGTAGAAAGGTAAAATTGTATTTTCTTACATATGCCGCATAACGCATAGAAAGACACATCACATGAAGAAAGGCCAGCTGTGTCTGGACCCAGGAGCTTAAGAAACGTCATGATTTTGACTTTCTATATCTGCTTGGAGATTAATAATTACCTATTTCCTGCTTTTGTGTGAGTATTTGTGTGAGGGTCCATCTCAGGCCCCCCAGAACGGAGGCTGTCATGACCAGGATGAACCCCTCCAGGTTGAAGTGTGTGGACTTGTACGTGAACATGAACAGGCCACTTGCTATCAACAGGATTACTACCACTAACGAACATCTCTGAAACATGTAAATCAGAGGTTATTTTCTTATTAATATCATCTACCATTCACTTCAAAGATAACAAGAGTTTCAAGATATCAAAAATAACAGTACATTTATATTCAAATAATTATGGACAGACAACAACACAAACTGAAGACACAGGTTGTTTTGTGTGTGCAGAGAGAGATGGTTAGGTGAGACTAACACATCTTTCCTTTGTACAATGTGCACGGGGTGATCAAGAGTGTATCTAATATTCACTACTTTTTTATAATCAACTGTTTCCACTCTCATACATATACTTACCGGCTTTTCAAGCTTAAGAAGAATAGCAAACCCCAGTATAAAGATGATACAAGTTGATTTTGACATGGTATATCTGGGTGAAAAAGAAAATATACAAATGTGAGAGGAACAGAAAAGATTTTGATAAAATAAAAAAAAGGGAGGAATGCCGGTCATCTAGGCAAACTTACCATTAAAGTAAAGATAATAAATCCAAATTACCAAGCCTGTTTTGTAGGTGCAGATCACGAAACATGTACTTACAAAGAAACAGTTATGTACAGGAAACTCCAGTTGGACAAGCCAATGTCCAGGGAACTTGCAATCCCTGCATTGACAAAATAGGAAAGGAATTGTTTACAGAGTCCATAGCTCATAGCAAGATAATGCAATAATAAAGTAAAGAAACTGAAAGCTTCCAAAACAAAGTGCTTATTTGACTGCTTCAAGTTACCTTCCCCTCATCTTAAGTGCAAAAGCTGTCCCCTTACAAAATCAGGTCATTTGGCATTCCCATTTCATTCCTAAAGTATGGAGTGAAACATAACACATATATCGAGTTAGCCTACCTGTGAGTCCTACTCTTTTAATGTACTGTTTCCAGCTCAGTGTGACACGTTTCTCTCCTGTGTACACCTCCATTATCTTCCTCACTACTCCTGCTGCCACAAAGTTGGTCGCAAAATGGTTCATCGTCATGGACAGGGGGTAGTGAAAGCCCTGAAAATCAAAACCTCATTTGTATAATCAAAAAAATACAATCAAACAAGGCAAACATTTAATACAATGTTGACATCTTCAAACTCTTGTTTTTTTTGCTCCAGAAATCTGTAAGTCTAAATAACAGTACATGTTCTAGTGACTAATAGTAATACCATTAAAAACCATAACTGAATAAATAAGATTAAGAATAGACTTACCTTCAGCACAGCTTTGTTGTAGAATGTTATAGAGATGGAGAAGCAGTAATAGAACAGCACCAGCCCCAGAGTCTTGGCACATTCAACAAGCACCTCCTTTATAGTGGAGTGTCTACCGACTTTAGCCCTGGTAACACTGGTCCTCGTCCCTTTACCCATCTTGCTTAGGGCACTGGGATGTTAAACGCAGTTATTTTGTGTTGTCCTAGATGTATGGCAATGTTCAAAGGTTGAATTCCAGTCTGGTAGATCTGGGAAAGCGTAATGCTCTGATGAAGAAGTACTGGGTATAGTTTGAAACTGCTGATGTCTGTACATGGTTTTGGAAAAGAATCTAGCTTTGTATATATCTGGCAACACCCATTTCAAAAGCTGAGTTTCCTTTCTCGTCTTCCGAGTCACATGTTGTAAAGTCTGAAAGAGAAAAAGTGCAAAAATTTTCTAAACATTAACTTAACAGTAACAAAATTACATTATCAAAATATGATTCATGTCATAATGTTAGATGTAAGATAAGTACATTTAACATAATGCAAGTGATCGCTGGTGTTCAAAGGCTGGTGCCTACCAGGACGTCAGTAGATTGATATTTAAATTTGCAAATCTATTTACTCGTTAATATGTAAATCAACATTTTGCCAAACATCTGCTTTTTGCCTATCACTGCGTCATCGTGGCATCATCGCAATCACAAGAATACATTCTGAAACAACCAGAGGGGCGAGTAGAACAGAAAGAAACAACATCCCGACTCCCGGGATTCGAACCCGCGCCAAACCCAGGCAGCCGGATCACAAATCACGACTGCTATCGCTGTCGCCACAAAAGCACTAGTGCCCTTGGGCAAGGACAATAGACAGTACTTGAACACCACTGTTACACTACTCCCCCTTTTCTTCAAGATTCGTCCTCGAATCTCCGAGTTCGACATCCCTGTGTGGCACATCTGATAGCCTGTTACTCACAGGGTCGGTGTGGGAACCAGTGAAACAACCAGAGGGGCGAGTAGAACAGAAAGAAACAACATTCCGACTCCCGGGATTCGAACCCGCGCCGAACCCGGGCAGCCGGATCACAAATCACGACTGCTATTGCTGTCGCCACAAAAGCACTAGTGAAGAGAAAACCAAACAACTAGCAGCCACATGCAGAAAGCCAACACGAGTTTGAAGAAGAAATGCAGCACATGGGGGTCAAGAACGACTCAGATCTCTATAAACCAACTCGTGAGTGGACACACGGAGCTAAACGCCTACAAAAACTGGATTGACCCCACGGAGACACCAAACTGTAGCACATGCGGTACAAGGGAAAATATAGACCATTACATGTATGAATGCCCAAAATATGAGAACACCAGACAACATCTAATGAAAGAAATTGACAACATATATGAAGACAACGGAATCCCTCAACAAGAAAGAACGATGGATGTTGCATCCCTAGCAGGAATGCGAAGCGACCTGACGAACGAAGCAAACAGAAGGATGTATTTGGCGTTCACCAAATACATTGAAGACACGAGAAGGTTCGCCGAGCAGGTCTAGAACACCCCAAACACGCATACGCAAAGCACCAGTGTACAAGCACCAGCGAGGTCAACAAATCTAAGAGCACCCAGCAGAAAAAGCACCAAGAGACCATGTCTAGCGGAGAAGTAGACGTTAAACAAGGACAACAACAACAACAACAACAACTAGTGCCCTTGGGCAAGGACGATAGACAGTACTGCATTGAACACCACTGTTACAATTCAAAAAGATTGAAGATCCTTAAGAAACTTAATTTTGATACTTATTGACATAAGATTCTAGGCTCGAAGTGACCCATTTTCATCTTTTCACACTATCGATGATGTATTGTAGGTAAGTTTGAGATAGGAAATCCTAATGATGTGAAGCATCTGCTGTGAATAAACTGAAGAAAAATTGTTTTACATCCTAAAAAAGTTTTTTTGGAGTGCACATTTCGTAAATCGCTAGTAAACCCCACAATTTACAATACAAATAAACTTGCGAAGTTTCTCATATCAGCCGCCCCCCTCCCACCTTTTCACATAACACTGTTGACAACGAAATAAAAGCCTTTCTGTACCGATCTCGACAAATCCACCAACAGACGACAAACTAGAAGTTATCTTAAGTTTCTTATCCTAAGATTCCACACCTCAAAAGTTTTTAAGGAAAGTAAAAATCACCGTTTTGAGATGTCTTCACGTTTCTTGCCACGTTCCTCGGACATTGAACTTTGAACTCTGACCTCCCATCATTCAGTTGTCAAGTTTTTAGTTTCCGCCATTTTCAAACTTTGGTAGAAGATCGTCTGTTTTTCTTCTGGTCTGTATGTTCAGATAACGGGTCGTTAAAAACTTGGTGACGATGGCTCTACCACCGGAGAAAATATCAGAACTCAGGCAGATCATCCACAATAAGTTGACTCAGGTAAATTTGTGAAATCACTTTGTTTTGTCGTGTTGTTTTGGTTGTGGTGAAGGGGGGTGGGGGGGGGGGTGAGCAAATCAAAATATTCTTGCTTCTACTTCTACTTGCAATTTTCTTCTATTTTGAATACAACTGGAAATACAAGATTTATTTTTGGAACAGAATGTTAACATTGACTAACGCATGGGTCATGTAAATAAAACTGTGGAGTTTTTTTCTCTCTTTCTCACCCCGATACCAATAATAAGATAACAGTCTTTGAAGTTGGCATGACCAACATTGCATCCTGGATTTGTTGGATCTACTGTAGATGGACGTCCATTCCCGCATCCGAGATGCCGTGTCAGAGACCATGGAGGAGTCGCGTGTGTCGGAGCGCGGGGGCGGGGCGGTGGGCGAGGAACAGGTCCTGGAGTCGCTCCGACAGAGGGGGATCATCGACGAGATCCTGAGTGAGATGAGCTTCGAGGAGGAACCGCCCCGTGACGTCAGGAGACCGACCAAACCTGCCACTCACTTTGTGGATAGAGAGGACAGAATAAAGACCAGCACACCGGCCAAAAAAGGTCATCATCATAACACTTCATCTACTAGTATTATCATGGTGGATTGAAAGTAATATTATTGTAACTGCAAAGGTGAAGACCCCTGAGACATGGACAAAACAGACAGACAAAGCATGGTCAAAACAACTGTTCACAGGTCAGGGGTCTTCACCTGCTTATGTGCAGTTGAAACCTTGGAAGAACTTATTCAATGCCATATTTATTATTGTATTATGTGATAAACATTTGTTTTTTTTGGTGTGATTCTATTGCAGCCCCTCTGAAATATATTGATGGGTTCAAAAATGTGACAAGTTGTTCAGTGTGATATAAGCAGCTTCTGCCGCGCTGAAGGGCAATTGTATCGGCTATATAGGTACTGACATAGATAATGTGCTGAAGATTAACCGCTCTATTGTGTTTATCTATGCAGCTGCCATTGACCCCACCCGGAGACACCTGTATCTCCAGGTGAAAGGTGGGAAGGCGTTTCTGGAGCACCTGCAGGAGCCGGAGCCCCTCCCCGGCCAGGTGGGCCCCACCTTCACCCTCCACGTGCTGTTCCGTGGCCAGCGCTTCAGGTCCAAGCCTGTACCCTGTGCCTGCGATCCTGATATACAGGAGGGCTTCCTGTTAGAACTCCACTCTAAAGGATCAGGTGGGTGTTCCAGGACTGCCAGTGAAAAATACATATAATGTGAAAGTTTCCTTAACAGAGTCAAGGAGTTTGAATATAGGTGAATGACATGTCCTGAGGTGTATACAGTGCCATAGGGCATTGTTGGTTCCTATAACCACTGAATAAACCATTGAGTGAGCAAAGTGAGAGAACTTCTTTGAAAGAATGTATCCAAACCCCTAAAGTTTGATCCATTCACACAGGGAAGGACCCCCACTGCTTTTGATAAGTACATGTATATATAATAAGGTTGAAGACTTGCTGGAGATGTTACTCTCCTCAATTATGGGGCCTACAGCTTTTCACCCCATCCGAGATGACATCCTTAGTTGAAGCAAGGTACATGTGTACTCATTTTAACCTGAGTAGAGTGAAGAAATAGTTGTGAAGTGCCTTGGTGAACCTATTTAAACCGAGGACCTTTAGATTCTAAGTCAACAACCATAATGACAAGACTGCCTTGTCTCCACCTGTAGGAGAAGCAGCTCAGATGGCAGACTCCACCTCCCTCCTGTCCCTCTGTGACCCTGTCCACATGGTGCTGATTAAAACTGACGTGGCTGGGGACACTGCACTGCTGACATCCCACTACCTGGAGTGGAGACATGTACTTGCTGCCCAGGATGGGTACACCAACACTGCAGTGGAACTTATGGGTGTAGGTAAGTGGTTTTTATGCGTTGGGTGGTAAGTCCTTGGGTAAGATGATGATAATGAAAATGAAGATGAGGATGGTGATGGTGGTAATGATGAAGATGATGATAAAGGCCTAGAGAAATAATGTTGTGTTTCTGAAAACTCTTTTGAAAATATCATGATTGGTAGAATTCTTTTGTTTTTGGCATAATTTGGCCAAAGTGGTCCAACAAATATAGTCACAGTTCAGTAATGCAGGGTGTCCACATAAAGAGGTCCTAAGTTTGCTGAGTTAGTTGATATCACTCTGTTGTACCAGAAATAAGTAGAACATGTTGGAAAACAGTACTACAAGTTCAACATCTTTATCACTCAGATGTCAGATGAAAAATTTCATGTCCCCTGCCAATGGTCGACTCTTGAGCTCGTCACCTCTCGAGCTCAGCCGGTGACCTATCAAGCTTGACCTGTGACCCCTCCTGATCGGCCTTTGACCTCAACCTCTATCTCCTAGCCAAGCTACTTGGATCAAATCATTTGACACCACAAACAATCTAATACAGAATGATTGTTGTTTTGTCTGTAGGAACAGAGTCCAAGGTACCAGTTGGTGTTTTAGATATACGGTTGGAGATTTTACCCCACCCCGTCCACACCCTTGCACCTGACGTCATCACCACACAGCTGAACTTGGAGCAGAGTCGACGGGCGGAGCGGGAGCGGCTCTTCCTCGTCTACGCTAAACAGTGGTGGCGGGAGTTCCTACAGATCAGGGGCACCAACAGCAGCAGGCTGGTCAAGATATTTGCTCAGGTTCATGGGTTCTCTTTACTCTAAGACTTCAAAGTTATCATTTCAGCATTCAGCAATATTCTTATGGCCATCTTTATTCTATAACTTTAGACCTGAAAATGTTTCACCACATTTCCAACATATATTGCATTGAAGAATGGAAGGCAGTAGGTTCTAAATTATAGTTTTATCAAATCTGGTCAGATTTAACACTTAGGAAGTTACTTATGGAGGATGCAGCATCTAGGGCTTTAGGTGGACATGTTTCGCACTGTCATGCTGGAAGTCCTGGTGTCACATCTCAGAGGAAGAACTGAACTGATACAGACTTGTCAAATATACTAGTACATGTTTATCAGACTGCAGTTTTACAGATCTACAATAGGTGTCTCTTTAGTCCTGTTTTCTCTAATCTTCATATTTAACTCAAGTTTAAGTATACTTTGCAACATTGCCTTACTAGTATTAACCCCATAGATAACAGATGTAATCTGCTCCAATAGGATGAAAATGCAACAAACAGACCAGTCTGCTCCTTTGTCCGACCACTACAAGCTGGCCGCCTATTGGACACCCCGAGACAGGCAGCGCGGTTCATCAGCCTGCTGACCTATGAGAAGGCCTCTACTGTTGGAGGTGGGCCGAGGGCCGAGCAGTGGTGTACCATGCACGCCTTTCTCTGCAGAAACAAAGGAGTATGAAGCAATTGTACCTTCTTTATGTTAGTGTAAGAAGTGAAGATTATGATGTTATCTTCAATACAGTGTAGAAGCATTGACATTAAGGCATTAAGAACAATTCAGTGTCACTGATGAAGATTGTGGATGCCATCTGAAACGTCTGACTGTTTCCAAAGTCATATCTAGTTGCTTGAGTAACTGCTTTTTGGCTTATTTTATTACCTGGATGTCTAACATTCATTGTCATTAAGAAAAATGTTAACAGTGGCCACTCGTGTGTTATGGTCAAGTCTTTTGTGTGCTCACCAAAGGAACCATAGACTGTGTTACTTTTGTTTCTTTGTTTTGCATAGCTAGTTAACTACCTGTAGGCGTAACAAACCATTTTTGTATTGTAGTACAAGCCGTGTATGGCTGGATTGTAAAATGTAAGGTTTAATCCACTGAAACCGGCTCTTTTTAGTAAGTGTTTTGGGTTCTTTAATATTCTAGAGGTGTGGATGTTCTCAATCATGGGACTGCTGATTCTATCTTCCATCTGAGAGGACGTCTCTAACTGGCAAAGCTAGAGACTGATTGTCACCTGTGTGAGGAAATCGGTGTACGTTACCTTTCCCAAGCACAAAAACATGGGGCCTGCTAAAAGATTCCACAACCCTGTCCACAATACTACTTTGCCACAAGCTGAAACTGTACTTTCCTGCAGGATTGTGAGGACCACTCTGTGCTGCTGTGCAGCCTGCTGCTGGGGTTCGGGCTGGACGCGTACGTCTGTGTAGGCACGAAGACGAACAACACGGCGCACACCTGGGTCCTGACCCTGGGGATGGACGGAGAGGCCACCTTCTGGGAGAGCCTGACAGGGCACAGGTGAGAGTGCTGTTTTGTTTGTTTGTCATAATTGGTAAATTACCTTAAGGGGTAACACAGCAGTTTTGCACATTAGGTACCAGGAATGGGTTTGAGAGCAATCGTTCGATGACAACAGGCCCTCTCGCAAGCGGACGTCGACGGAGGGCTTTTCGGATGTTGGGATGCTGTTTGAATGAGTGCTTGAACCAATTCCTTAATTTGCTCATGGTCCTTACCCATGAGCGAAACCAATCAGTGCCCTCGTCCAAAATTTGAACGATTCCAGATGTTAATGTGGTCAAGGATCCCAGACGGAACAGCAGAGAAGCGACTGTATATAGTGTATGACAAACTACTTTCTGGATGGTACTCAGGCTAGGTGTTGGGAGAATGTCTACCATAAGTTTGTAAAGCCTGACAACTGTACTTTATGTACATAAAGATATAGCAACCTAATGAAAATTTAGTTACTTCTAGTTTGATTAACGAAGGATTTTCTATTACCAACTTATGCTCCAGATATAGTCACCAGCCCATCAACCCTGATGACCCCCCAGCAGTGGAACAGCCCAGACCGCAGTACCCTTACAGATCAGTAGGGTGCGTCTTTAACCACCAAGTCTTCTATGCCAACTCACAGGTAAAACTTACCATTTTTACTTTAGCTAAAAGAGATACATGTATAATGTATAGTATTTCATTAGAGACCATTTCTCTAATGCTAAAAGTGATACATGTATATTGAAAATCTCTATTGATCAAGTTGAGTGACTATTGATATACATAGCAACCAATTTATTTGTAGCAGAACTTTTTGTGTTTGTTGATATTTCTATGTATTCTGTAACATGCAGAGTACAGCATATTTCATATATCTGTCTTTTATTACAGCCGACAGACGCGGTTGAGGTTTGTCACTTTAACTTCACAGATGAGTCTGGGTGGAAGGCCATGAGTGAGGAGGCCATCAAGTCTGTATGTGGGGAGGGAACTCTGGTGAGAAGAAAACTGTCCTATCTGTTAGCCATTACTGATTTTGTGATGTACCTGGTAGAAAGTGTTATACTTGGCACATCCTGGGATTGTTTGGGAGAAGATTCTGCTATCTAAGTACGTCACCGGAACGTACTGCGCCTGCGCGAAAAGTATAGACATGCTAAACCTTGCTAAACCCCCGGTTTACTAAAGGGCCGCATTTAAGAAAGTATGTGCGTATATAGGGGTAAAATCCCGTGTACGTTTTACATGAAACCATGTCTCTAACATATACCGTGCAACAAGTGGGATTTCAACGTTGACCAAACCAAGCCCCAAAACACCAGGGTTCGCGAGGCGCAGTACGTTCCGGTGACGTGCTTGCTATCTAAGGCCATGCTGATTGGATTATATCTCCTCTGGGCACCTTAAAGATAAGTTGGCCCCAAAAAGCTGCCTTCAGTATGAAATCTAAGTGGTCAAGATGACAAATGACTGAAAACACAAAACATAGCATATAGTACCTAACAATATCCCTTTCCCCTGACAGCCTCTAGGACCCGTGTTCCCCCCTCTGTGCGCATCTCTGTTTGATCCCGGGCTGCTGAGTGCAGATTTGGAGCTGGAACTCAGGGTACTTGTTACCGAACACAGGAAAGTACGTGTATAAATGTAGTTATCACATGCAGGGATATTGTTTTGTGTTTGACTCTGTGTTTGGAGTCTATGTTTTTTAGTGTGTGAGTTTGTTTGGATTGGTAGGTATCTGCAGGTGCAGTATTAGAGTAACAGAGTAAGTGAGAAGATGATCACAAAGGTCAGACTTGACCAAGTGGCAGGAAGATCAGGTCAGAGGTGGTAAAACTAGTCATCAATCAGACATAACAGTCCAAGTCATGGAACTGTGTTTTTGCAGATATATATTTTCCATACGCTAGTTTTTATTGTAACTTACTTGTACAATGCATCAAACTATGGGAGTTTTACATTCCTACTATGTCCCAAGACACAGTCCTGTTTTGTTGTGTCCTCAGGATCTTGGCCTGACAACAGTGTGGGACAATGAGCTCAGCTACCTTCTCACCCCGGCACTAGCAGCGTATGAGCAGGAGCGGACCACAGGTAAGGACTGGGAAACTTCATGTTGCACTTCTGCAGGGCTGTCTCCAGGACTTGTCCCTTTGCCCTGGGACAGAAATTTGCTTGTTGTTGCAGACAAAAATTTTACCCTATCCGTCTCAAAAATCTGAACTTCATTACATGAAATAGATGAAAAAGTATTTTCAAAAACCTAACATGACAGATTTTACAGGGAAAATCAACAACATTGGCTCCCAAACAATGAGAGGGACAGAACAAAATCTAAAGCTGTAGATGACCCTGTATTTCTGATTACATTCTGTATTTCCTCGGCCTAACTTAGTTTGTTTTAACCTTTATCTATCCATGAGGGAGAAGGTCAGGGTCATACAAGATATAGCAAAGATAAAGATTCATCATCATCAGTCACTGGGTTAGCTTAAAACTTAAGTTCAGTATGATACCTTCTAAAGAATTAGCATCAAAGTATTCACATCAATAGAACAAAACTACAAACACACACCACAACAAACAAACAAACCCTCCAATTGATAACACTTTCTCCTTAGATATATGACCAGTGATAAAGATTTCACTGAAAACAGATTATGTGGAACCGTAAAGGTAAGAAGAACCTTGTCCCTCCAACATTAGGAGGTCCTTTGATATGCAAATAAGTCAGGAAATGACTTCTGCACATCAGTTGGGCGTTGTGCCGTCTGCCTGAGGATCGGCATGATTAGCTCTGTAACGACATCCGCCTTCACCACAGGATGACGTCTGTCGTTAGATGAGGGTCTTATACAATCTTAATTGCCACTTACTCACTTTGTCTGTGCGAGGCCAGGAGAAAATTTGCACGAAACGACGTGACTTCCCACATGCTGTGCCCCATCAGGGACCACACCATTCAACACCTGAAGAGTCTGAACACGTTTATATCTTAGTGACCTTCAGTGTGGCTAGTATGACATTTCTAACAGTCCTATATGTTGGGCCAAGGGTTTTGAAGTGTCCACATATCCTTATCATGCTAGGCCTTATCAAGGAGGTTCAACCTCCTTGGCCTTATGTAGTAAGCTTTTAAGCACCTCTAACAATTTTTTTAATGGTAAATGTCAGTTAAGATGTACATTTCTGGACGTATCACCACCGTCCACCAAGTTATTTTAGGTATACCAAAGGATACATTCTTTATTTTAGTTTTTTCTTATCTTCTTTGACTAATTGCTCAGGGCTTGAAATACATTTCTCAGTTTGCTTGTACACTTGGTGGTAAATGTCAGGTGTGCTGCCGATTTCTAGACAACTCCCCACTATGATGGTTCTTGCCATCAGGAAGTTTGGCCATCAGGAGGATGATCTCTAACAAGAACACTAACATTAGTCTTAACCCTAACAGTAGAAAGCTAGCTATGGTGACTTGTTGGGACCAATGGTAACGGTGACGATGAAATGTCTGGCCACAAAATGGCCAGATACCACACTATATTGACAAGGTATCTTCAAGGTTTTGCCTTACACAGCCAAGCACATGAAGCCTTTGTTGCATTCTGCACAATACAGCTTTTTACAACATGTCCTACTTGTGCATGGATCTGAAAAGAATGAGGAAAGAAACAGAAGCATAGACATAGCCTGATTGTTAATCAGCACTGTGCCTGCAGATAAGTTCAGTCATCCTGTTGGAGTGAATGGTGTAAATGTTGTCCTCAATGAATGTAATCCAAGCCTCCCTGTCCTTTGAAACAGCTTTGAACACTTGTGATTGAACCATTAATTATCTTCCCGGCATCTTACAGGGCTGGAGGCTGACGTGTTTTTGTGTTGCCATGCAACAAACAGCAGGTTGCTTATGTTTGTCCTTGTTGAAAAGAGATAGCCAAGAGTGTAAATTGGGAGAAATACATGTATGTGTCAAGGGAGGTCCATAAAATCAGTAATTGAAAACTTTGAATTGGCACAATTAGGCCTCAGGTCATAGAGAACAAGAAATTTCTTCCCCTCCAGTGATTGTCCACATGACAAGCAAATGAGAAGATATGTAATAATGGGATAGCCTTGAGTATAGCAGAATAAGTGTAGTTTGGTAGTTGTAGAAGTGATGTCACTAGTTAGGTAGCCTTGAGTGTGTTTGTACTGATACTGGTGTCACTTTCTGCACTTTTTGAATACAGGGATAACAGATTGAGGAACTTGTCATATCCTTCCTCTTGACTTCACTCTCTCCACTGTAACTAAACCCACTTTGCATTGTAATCCTTCAACAAGCACTTTCTTCACCTTTTCCTAGTCATCTTTCTTCTTTCTCCTCAGAAGGTAGGTTTGAACCTATAGTATATGCGGCTCCTGATCAATCTCATGATGCTGTGTATGCTTACCTCCACAATGCAGGGCAGATATCTGGTAATGAGGAGTTCCAGCAGGCCATCCGCAGAGCTGTCCCAGATGGGCACACATTTAAGGGCTTCCCTATCCAGTTCCTGCACAGAAATGCTCGCAGGGCCTTTGCTGGATGCCTCAGGTTTGCTCGAATTTTGTCCTACTATACAGTACAGGTACCCTCAACCAGGCTCCACATGTCCCTGGAAAATGGTACAGACTGGCCTAATAGACTAGTAGCACACACTACAGTTGGGGAGTGTTGGGCCGGCTAACTCCTGGCGTGTTATCTTAGTCTGGAGCCCAGCCTTGTTAGCTGAATTGTTTCGTTCCTGACAATTGGCGGGAGCAGACCAAAGCTAACAAGGCTGGATTCCAGGTTAAGGTAAGAACTTCTACTATTTTTCCAGTGACATGTGGAGCCTAGTGGAGCCCACAGTACATCTTGCACTGCCAAAAAGTGTTTTTTTTTGCAGCGTAACCCTGTTACAATACATCAGCCTTCTAGGGAGAAGGTCAAGAACATAGTCTACGCAGTGAGGTTTATTATTTGTAACAGATGCTTTATTTATAGTGATCATGATGTCAATTGGTAATTGGAGATTCTTGGACTCGTAAAAAGTACACGCTGCGCACCTGCTACTAAAGTAAGCAAAATCCTGTCCAAACTGCTTTTGTCATGGTAACTACATCTGCTGGGTGGTCTTAAAGTTTGCAAGTACGATTTCATTTCTAAGGAACATCAGGACCTACGGCTGTGTTTAGCCGTCGAGTAGGGAGTAAAAACAAATATGGAGACTCCGATGACGCCAATCCGCTGTTGTTTATTTCCGTTGATAGGTCGCCTGTCTGTGAAGAGATTGTGAGTTGTCGAGGAGACCACGTTCGCCTGGCCGTTCGTGTCCGCGTGTTTACGTACCCAGAGCAGGCCTGTGCCGTGTGGATCATGTTCGCCTGTAAATACAGATCTATCTTATGAGCTGCAGACGGCATGGGATATAAAGTAGCTGACGCTACAAGGGCTCTAGCCAGCTTGAAATTTTTTTCCGTCAGCCAATTCCAATTGTCACGAAAACACTGAGACCTTGAAAAACGGGTTTTACATTGTCAACAATCATAACAATAGCAAAACAAACAGTGTGTGGCTTTTACGGCCGTGGACGGTGTCCCCAAGCCGCCTGTAGCTTCCACCAAGGAGCTTTTATCAGATTTTTGTCCGTCAAGGTTGACGGATTGGCTTTAAAATTTTTCCGTCAAACGCAGCAAATTTCCGTCAATTGATGGAAAAACCGACGCTGGCTAGAGCCCAGGACGCTACCCATCTACTGTGTACTACTGAGTTACTAAGTTATTGATAAACAACAGTGACAGTTAATGGTTGCCACTACTACTACTACTACTACCAAGCTGAGTGCATGTCACGCCCACCCTGGTTACCAGACAGATACTGGACTGTCAGATTTCTTTGTAATTTAGCACTCGGCCTAGACCTCCCAGAGCACTTATTTAGATGGGGGGGGGGGGGTACCTCCATCGAAGAAACTGGCTGGTGGCCATTCTGTATGTGTCTGAATGAGATGAAAACCCAGATGTTTTTGAACTCGAAGCTTACACCACAAAGAATCGAGTTTGTGGGAAACTGTGCGGTCCTGAAATACTGATGTTGTTTTCCATTTGCACGGTGGCTTTATCAGAAGTGCACCGGATGTGAAGTTATGCTGTGTTCTACAAAATGCACGAGAAGGGCTAATTTCAGTCGCATGTATCAGTCAGTGTTTGTGGGACAGCAGATCCCAATGCTACAAGCTGTTTCAGAATGTGTTTAACACAAGTCAGATGTCAAATGACTTGGTCTGTTTTCCTTTTAAGATTCGAAGTTTCAAATGATGTTTTATGACATAAGTCCACACATTATCATATGCTGAATTGATGACGAAAAATCATAGGTTGGGTAACTTCCATTCTTGAACACCAGGCTTACATGTACATGTACAACCATTAGTGTTCTCTATCAAATTTTATCCTACATGTACCAGTATTTATGATTAAAGATGTGCAAGAACTTTTTCATAGATTTGTTTGTTGAGTATAGTTTGTTCAGAGATACTGTAGCACTGGTCACATACATGTGTATTATATAGCATGCTGTATGTTAATATGTGCCCTCATGGTACTCTTTACTCAGAAGGTATGAATAGATTGCATATCAGTAGGTAGGGATGTTGGATAGGCTTGGCCAAAGAGAGTGAAAAGATTCAGATGCATGGATTTTTAAACCATTGCAAGATGGGATGATACTGTAGACACGTGTATGAATTATAAACCCTGAGAGTACACTGCTTCAGGAGTGTTTTACGCTCTAAATTACGCTCTATTAATCTGTTTATGGGCAATGCAAAAACACTTTTGACAACAAGCCTGGTCATTTGGATGTTTGTATTTATTAGGTCATTGATAAACACTTACATGAAAGCTAGCATGAGGTGGAAAACTGCACTGTCCTCATCTTGTACGAACAAAAGCAACACGACTTCATCGCCATCTTACCAAAATGATACAAATCCGTCCAAAATATCATTGCTTTCCTGTACATGCCAACTTCAGTTGATTCAAAGATTGACATTGGCATGGTGACATTATTCCTGGTTAGACGTCTCTAGAGATGCTTGTTTGTTTTGGAAAACATCACAGTGAATAGAGAGATATTGGGCACGAAGAACAAAGTCATTATTACTATAATCATGGAAAATAGGGGACCTTATAGAAATGTAGACATGCTTTAATCAAGTTCAGAATAGCAATTTTTCTACCTGCACTGGTAATGTTTCTGTCCAGGGTGGAGATTTTTAAAGTGGGTTTTACTTTTAGTTGGAAGATGTCTGACCAGGAATAGTACAAGCCAAAAATCCAGTAGCCATGTCAATAGAGGAAGAATGCCTGCACACAATTCCAAAATAAATCTTTGTCAGTACGTTCTCATACAGTCTTCATTTGTAAGATTGCACAACGGAGTATGACAAGTCAAGAGCGGCAATCCTTCACTGCCGACCAGCTTGCTTGCAGGTGAGTTGTTAAAATACAGTACATTGCAGTTCAACTTAAAGTACGTCCTGAATTGTGATAGATTCTTCAAGCTGGCAAAGTAAAATTATGTCCATTTGTCTTAATTCATAAGCACTTTTACAGACATTCAACACATAAATGACTGCGATTTTGTGTTGTGGAATGTTTTGCACAGCAGGCTTCAAATTAGGCTATTGTGAAGTATATAAATAGAAGATGTTTACAATACCAAGTCCATGTGCAAGTAAAACACTGCTTGAGAACTTGCAACACTAGCAAAAGGCTTGCTGCTGTGCAAAACCTCCATCTCATGACATAACTACTTCATAACGTCATTATTGCCAAGCTTATGAATTTCAACAGCTTATTCAGGAATGTTCAACAAAGCAACATAACAATCCCCATCTTACAAACCATGCTGAGAGGCCAGGTCAACAGGAACTTTGTCTTCCATCTTATTGACTTCAAATGACTGCAAAACGATTTGGCACAATTTACTTTGATGCAAACAAAATTGATTCTTCTCAAAACTATCTCCATCTATTTAGCAAACATCTTTAGGCGACAGTGAAGGATTTCTTTATCATGTGCAGACAGATAAACCCTGTTTGAAACAAAGCAATATTCCAAGAAGCAAGAAGGCATCTCAGCATTTAATAAATAGGACAGGAACATCCTGTGGTCATTGATCTCTCTATACAATCCATGCATGAAGCTAGCTTTCATGGTACAGCAAAACTGCACATGGGAGGGACACTACCAACTCTGGGCTGGAGCACCCTCACAAGTGGCATAATACAAGGACTGTTCCATTCTAAAAGTCTCGTGGGGGAGGACTGGATTACTTTTTTGGGGGGAAGGGGGAAATGATTTTCATATCTGCTCCACCCTTGTTCTGTTTTTTGTTTTCATTGTTGTGCATCCCCTGATCTTGTATTGCTCATAATTTTATCACCTAAAATTTCCCTTGACATGATTTTTTTCCCCGTACAATCCTCCATCACTAGGTAACTATTAATATGGAATAGCCCAATAAGCAAAACAGTGCAACACAGAGATAAAATTCTTACCAGCTTGAACATGTTGGAAAAAGCTCCACAGATGCTGTATCCTGTATATGACAGCACAAGAAGTCACAAATAAATTACATCTCCATTTCTACAATCATCCATTATTATTATTCACAATAAAGGTCGAGCCACAGTGCAATGGTGGAGTGAGTTTCTGTTGATACTAGTGAAAGTTAAACACAGAAAGATGACTGACACATATACATTTACTTCTGGTGCATTGGGCATTCGTTCACAGCCCAACTGTATACATACTCTATAAAGAACTACAGACCCGTCTTACGATCACTTTTCTACAGACAAGGAGAACAGAAAAAAAACATCACAACTGAGAAACAAGGTGACATAACTTCCAGCACTCTAGAAACATTACAGTTTATATTAGAAGATTTTTTTTCTCCAGCCTTCAAAAACATTCACACACAAGTCTTGTTTAAATTAATATCTCACAGACGGTAATAAAAGTTTTCTCAGACAGTATTCAAAGGTAAGTCACATTTCTTGACATCATGTAAGAGGAGACTTTTCATGCCATTGTCCACTTTTCCAGCCAACAAGCCTCTTCTTCTATTCACTATCATGTATTAGTATACAAAGATAAAGTCATATTTCTGTAACTAGGCAACAATGTTCTAGTGTGTGTCTCTTCCATCTATGCTCCTATTCAAAACTGCCTAAGTTACAGTCATTTTACGCTACAAGTCTTCTCTTGAGAATAAATAAATAGTAATTCACTAACTTTCGGGATGCACTGTCCCATAGATTTTCTATACAAATTATTTTTCACTGCTGGTTAGAATTATTTTAGATGCAACAGTTTGACACATGAACAAAAGGTAGGCCAGTATTCTGCACCCAGCTACATGTAGTGGGTGGGACCCTGCTGTGTCCTGTAGTTGCCAAGAGAGATGACCATGTAAGGTGAACGTAGATCAGGCACAGAAGCACACGTTATTGTTTTCTCCCTTTGTCATAGTCATATGCTCAGCTTTTCCAATGCATTTCTGTGTAGAGAATAGTTCCTACAAGTGTAGTGCCATTTCCCAATTGTGCTGGGGTGGTTGTTGTGTCTCTTGTTCCATATTTATGCCAACGCTTGCAGCATAAGTGTACAGTAGTCATGTTTGTTCTTACTGCAACAGGAGACCAGTATACCATGCTGCTGTCAGTTACTTCCTTCAATGTGATCTGAGGTATGCCAATGTTGTTGGAACTCAATTTTGCAGCAGGGGGGGGAATATGCAACAGAACACAATACAAACCAAACATGGTCAATCAGTACATGGCAACTACAGGTCCATTTTAGTCATAAGGTCATCAACAATGCTGAACAGAACTGGCGGATCCTGTACAAGGCAACATCTGAGAAAAAAAAGGAACACAAGTCTAGACTTCGAGGTCCTATATCACTCCATGTTGTTCTGGTCCTATCTAATACAGGTACACAACACATGGTTTCCACCTATCAAACAACAAGTAGGTTTGGCATTGGTACAGGTAGCTTTGTCTGAAGTTTAACACTGTAGACATACGTACGCCACATCAGCGGATACATTGCAACGATCTGATAGCGAATAGGTTCCTCCATTGTGTCACTTCTACAAAGTGTACCGTTAGTACTTGAACGTGTCAATTAACACTGAAGAAGTTCTCTGTGACTTGTCGGTAGTGAACGTGAAGAAGACTATCTAGTCTAGTAAGTGATAATAACGATTGACTTGAACATTGGCCAGCAATGACATGTCTGATAACAACTCTTCCTCCTTCTGCTTTCAATTTAATAGATACTGGACATATCAGTGAATACAGGTAGAACAATATCTGTCAAAGTAAATTCTCTGGAACCATATAGATCTGTATTCAGAAATACTGCCCAATGGTAGGGCTAGGTTTTTTTTCCAGTCACCAAGGTACAGTCCAGTATTATATAGAAATGGCAAGAGGATTTGGAGGTTCGCTACATCTCAAACAAAGATCTGCACTGGGAGGCTGCAGTCAGACACTCACACCACACCAACAGTCCATGTGTGGGGTTTCAACTTTTCCAACATCTCGTCACCACGGCTGGCAGGCCCCAAATCTGGCCACAACTCTTAAAAACAACCTCTGTTTGGTTTGGCGGATGACCCTCCTCACCAGGCATCTGTATATCTGATGTCCATGGATCGTAGTCCAGGCAGATTTTCCTGTGGAGGAAATCAGATGCTATAAACAGCAGAAGTGCCAAAATTCTTCAACTTAGATCTTTACTAATAGTATTTCCTGTTACATACTACCCTACAAGCATAAATGTAGAGGTAATGTGGGCCACCTCAGCCTGAGCTAGTAGCTAGTAGTGCAATCCAGCTTTGCAAAACATGCATATTTGGCTAAGCGCTGGGTCACCCCCAGGGTTGTAGCCAGCATCCGTCCTTTGACGGAATTTTGTAGCTGGGGACGGAAAAAAATTTTGCCCATTCTATCCTCTGTGAGCAAAATTTAACCCTCAAAATGCAGGAAATAGCATTTCAGAGAGTCTAGATTTCAAACTTTTCCCTAGGAAGGCTGTGGCAAAGCCACTCAAAATTGAGGGGACGGAAAATGATTTCTGGCTGGCTACAACCCTGGTTACCCCTCTTCTCAATAAGCCTGTTGGATTCTTTTACATGCAGAGGTTTGATGCCATCAGCTCCCTCATACACAGGGCCACTGGTTGTACATCCTCATCTGCAAGGCCAGTAACTCTTTTACAGGCTTGGATGGAAACCCAGGCTGCTGGCACCATGGAATGGCGAGTAGCAGACCACTTAACCATACAGACATGACATAAGCGTATACAGTAGTATCAAAAGTAGGAATTTTTTTTTACCTTCAGCAGCTCATAGGTGTCTGGGCTGAGCTTGGTGCTGTTCAGATTCAGATGCTGCAAACTCTTCATTGCTGTAAAAAAAACAGACATCCCTTAACATAACTGTTCACATCCACATAAGACAAACCTATTATATCACACTTCCCTCCCAAATTCACACTGCTACAACCATACAAAACATGAAACAGAGGAAGAGAGGAGCATGGATAGATATGAATACTGCAATAGAGAAAAATTTGTACTTGCAGTATTTCAAAGTGAAAAAAAAAGGTGACCATCAGTACACACATTCATGCAAATCAGAGTCTCATTTACATAATTGATAAGAAAATGCTTAGGCTTCTTTGCTTAGATAGAACAAGCCTCTTTCAACCTCCTTGGATAGAATGTTCTTACTTGAGTTGCTAAGGTGGAGAAGATGATCAACTGATATCATTCATATGCCTGAGGACCCTATTTGCATAACCAATGAGAAGCATTTATAGTATGTCACAGTGCCAACCCATAAGATAGTGGCTGCTGGCTAGCTGCCACCACGCCTCCATATGTACATGCAAACACATCTAACCCTCACTTGACAGGGAACAAGAGACGATAAACTGGACAGCCCGTGTGAGTAAGTGAGTGTATGATGGAAGTCTGAAATCATAGAATGTGCACTACTTCTGACCCAAGGTTCACTACTAAAAGTATCCCATATGTTTTGCCCTGTCAGCTGAGATCAACACTATCTCTACACCACCCCAGGAATCTGGTTCGAATCACGGCCTGGCATCCCCAGTACCACTGCAGGTAGTGAACGGTGACCTCAGTAACATGCCAAGGTCACAGGAAACACCAATCAGCAGTGAGCTCTGGCTCCGTGTGACGGATGGGTTCAACTGGGGACAGCTCGTGACTTACTCCCCTTCTACAAACACACTAAGGTCAAGGTAGCTATTTCTGGAGGATACCTTTGTCCTCCGCAGACCCAATAAGAGCCAAATGCATACATCATTGTCACTGAGGCATGTATAAAATGTTTTTAGGCATAGGAACATTAATGTTGTGTTTCTGAGTACAGTTATATGGTCAGTGGGCAGAGATTTTCTCTTTTTTGAAAGACTTTTATCAAAAAGATTCAATAGAATAAAGTTTGACCAGGCAAAACTGAAATACTTTATGACAATGGTAATTCTAATATCATATTCTAATCAGACAAATATACATTATTTCCATCGCAACAGAAGTGACGAGAACATGTTGGAAAACGGCCCAACAACATTGTTATCACACGTCAGATCAAAAATTTTGTGTCCCTTGTCAGCGGTCACCCCCCCCGCCCCAATGCTAGGGTCGGCAGATTTTCACTAGGGTCGATCATGTAACCAGAAACTAGGCCTTATGAAGTCCATACTGTACATCCCCCACCTCGACAGTGTAACAAAGGCTAGTTGCCATGCAGAAGACCAGTAACCAGCAGAAAATACAGGCTTTTCATTTGACATTATCTGCACCATGTTGGATTATAATGTATGCCCATAAAGCACACGAAGATGCCATTGCTTAATGTAATTACATGTCAAATCACGATTCCTTTGTCATCAATGTAAAGCCCGTGTACACTTGACACGTGTCATCCAGTGCTGTGTTGTCTGACCTTTGATGGACTCCAGCCCCTTGTCAGTGACGGGTGTCTCACACAGGTTCAGCACCTGCAGCTTGTGGAGGTGTTCGGATAGCAGAATCAGCCCCGCATCGCCAAACTGTCCAGGAAAAACAAAGTACATTGTAGTTGCGTTTTACATTCATGAAGGTTAGACAAGAAGAAGGAAGGAAGAAGAGATGGACATAACTCAAAACATCTGAAGTAAATCTCTCAAGTTTTTTGTCCAATTGTAGAGATAGAATTGTATTTGAACAAAGTAGTTGCTCTAAGATGTGAGCCTTACATAAATACACCACACACTAAAAAGAAAAAAGAAAACAGTGAAACTGATCTCAAACCAGTTTAGCTCATTGAAGAGCTATCCTAGTACACTGGTCATGACAGAAAAAAAACAGATGATGTATACTGTATCTACATCTTCAATGTACTGAGGAGAGTCTCCTACATCCTAAATGTTTCTATAAGTACAATGAACAGTGGACCATATGGCTAAATAACCAATTCAAAAGAACTGTGACCTAGCGTGTGTGTCAGGGAGGCAACAACAGCCAGGATATGAACTCCAGACAACAAGGCTAAACACCAAATGAAATAATGTTATGTTTTGTTAGCTACAAAACTGTGCAGGTTGTAAAGCCTCCACAGAAGTGGTGTTGTACTGACCTGAGTGGACCACAGGTTGAGGTACGTGAGGGTGGGCAGCTTGATGAGATGTTCTGCACACGTACTGGTCACCTGGGTGAAGGCCAGGCTCAGGCTCACCAGGTTCCCAAACGACCCGGAGCTCAGGATACGCACCAGGTCCGCATCCTGGGGAGACAACAACACATCAACATACACATACACAACAAACACTCGTCCGCTAGGACCCAGAGCGCAGGATACGCACCAGGTCCGCATCCTGGGGAAACAACAACAGTTCAACATACACATCTACAACAAACACTCCTCCAACATACAGCGTACTGATGTCTTACTAATGGTCATGTACATCCAATCTTTTGGAATGAAGTACTAAAACATAATAAGAGGTACACCTTTGATGATCAGCACTATGTGTTTCTTTGACGTACCAAGTTTTGTCTATGAATGATTTTTCCTTTATAAGATGAAGATTTATCAAATGTATGTAATTCCCATAGACAGCAATACTAGCTAATGGGGGAGTCCCTTCTGTGACGTCCCGACCTGTTGCTAGTTTGTCCCACCAGAGGGCAAACAGAAGACAATTGATTTTAATTTTACATACAGGTTTTTACATCATCTCAGCTATATCTTAGGGTTTTCACCAAATTGCTACTTGAATGATAGAGAAAGTTTCATTTCAACAGCACTTTAAACCCTGTTACCACAGCATGATTGTTTTGTACCGTGGACTTGGATGGCATGGTGAGACAGGTCGGTCCTCCCTCCTTCTGTAACTCCCGTAGCTGAGACTGCTTCTGGCACAGGATGCTGTACATCATCTGTCCGTAGTCCGTGCTCTCCAGTGTGGCGATCAGCTGGAGCTTCAGGTCGTTGTCTATGACTATATTCATCTCCAGGATCAAACAGAGCACCTGGAGAGAAGGAGGGGGGCATAATTTACTGGTTAGGCCACGGAAAAACTTCACAGCTTTTCGAAAACCACCACATTTATCGAAAAGAGTAGGGGTCCTTCCCCGTGTGAGTGGTTCAAAACCTACAGTCCTTTGGCCACACATGGGTCAACTGCTGTCATATTGAGGTCACTCGAGTTAGCGCCGAATTGCAGCCACTCCAGACCCTTGCGATTAAGCTGCACCTATCATAAGTTGCTCACAATTCAGCCCCTGGCTGCAAAGAGAGAAATTCGCCAACCAAACAACAACAAAAAAAGTTATTTATATCCCCTTTTCCTCAACCTCACCACAGTGTGTACACACCTGTATACCACAGCCTTACACCCCGTTCACACCAGGATTCACAAAGTTAGATAAACCAAAGCACAGGATCGATCTCTCAAACCCACCTCCTCAAGTGGATTGGGAAGATCGCGATTATCGCACTCCTTCAAGCTGAGTTGTGACCATTCCTACTAGGATTCGCGAATAGCATCAATTAAGTACTTGGGTGAATCCTGATTCACAAATCCTGGTGCAAACTGGTCATAATTTTACACTACTCACAACAGGACTCACTGGATTCAAACTTACACTTGAGAGAAAGGGTACCTGATCTTGCAATTCATATACCAAAAAAAACCTGAAAACTTTCAATATTATGGATCTTGCTCAAGAAATTCTTTTAAGATTTCAACCCTTGCTCCTTTGGCTAAGTCCTATCCACTTAAAAAAATCAATCAAATCCATTCATAGCTTTGAGCTACTCTGTTGAAAAATGAATAAAGTTTGAACATTCAGCTAAGAGAAAGTTCCACAAGCTGTTGGTATGTTATATAAGCACTGACACCAGCTACACTGTCTGTCCTGTCTTTCAAAGGCTGGTTGTGTAAAGGGGTAATTACCAGGTGTTATGTAACAACAGCATGGACTTATTGACCCATGTTTCACCTATTCTGAATACCAGTGGTGCAGCTGACACACTCCTTCATGGAAAATGTATGAATCTTATGAAAAACAGGCCTTATAACCCTGCCTGGCACTATCAGTAAAGCTACGGGCACAATCCGCCGTACGTGCAGTTTGTCCGTACGTTTTTTTGGGAGGCCACATCCGCCACATATTTGTGGAAATGTTCAGGCTGTACAGGGCAGGTGAGTCGGCCTGTACTGGCACGTACGGGGGGCGAATCCGCAGCCCGATGGCACACAAAGTTTTGCCTGTACCTAAAGTTCCAAGGCATGTCTGCGTGCTCCAAAATCTGTCGGATTCCCTACGAGTTCGTACAGAGGCAGTACTTACCACTTACAGATCCCAGAAGATTGCCTAGGTTTTGGCACGTAGACAGCATGTATTTGCACGTACGGCGGGTTGTGCCCTTAGCTTAAGTAAACATGCTAGACTACAATGCAGTACCTTGATCAGTGTCTTGTCCCCACGCAGTGCCAGCAGCAGACATGGTCCCCGCATCTCCTCCTTCATGAGGGACGTCAGGAACTTTTTCCGTTTGTTACAGAGGCAGTTCATCAGTCTATCTACTACAGCTGAGAAGACTTCTCCTTCGTCGTTACAGGTGCTGGAGCCCGGGCAGAAGATGTGAAACCAGCCGTCCTTCCCCTCCCGCACAGGCAGGATCATGCAATGGACCTGCACACAAACATGTTCATACATTCAGGGAGGGTATTCTCCTATGCAGAGCCAATGGGGAGGCTCTGCTGAACTGGACTGATCATGCAGTTTCCATTTTAGGGGATGTGGCCTCTAACCAGCAGTCAGCCAATCAGTAAGTCACCTAAATATATTTTTAAGGTAAAACAAAGTCTCTGAATGATTGACAGCTATATACTTTCATATGCTAGAGACCACACCCTCAAATGTGGTAAACCTCAGCCCACTTAGCAGAGCCTCCCTTAGGTGTATTGTATGGTCTGTGCGGCAGGCAGAGTTAGGACAGTTAGAGTTGCGAATGAGGGCAGTTGAGGAAAATAGAGAGCAGTAAGGCAAGACATACATCAGCTGCATCCATATTTTTGGATACTACTAATACAGTAACTACTACTACTTCTTTGAAATCCAAGTCTTGATGTTGTGTTTCTGATTATGGGCCTCTTTTTGCTCCTTTTTTTTATATTCCCCCCCAAAGAGATCCAACATTAAGTAACTTAAAAAGAAAGAACATACAACTGAAATGCATCAGGACACGGCTACTTTTAACAGATTCAGAGTGCTAATATAAAGGGGAGATAGATTTGGTGGGTCGGTTCATATCATTTTTTTTACTGCAACAATAATGAGGGGAACATTCTACAGGGTTTTCACTACTCAGGTGTCTGATCAAAAATTCTATATCCCTTGCTAGCAGTCAACCCACACAAAAGGCAAGGCTTTGAAAGTGAATTTTCTATGGGAAGAATACATTGCAAAGATTCCTCCAATTTGAAACTAGTTTGTGTACAGTATGTTAGAAATGACAGTTTTCAATGAGAAACTGATAACAAAATGTCATAGGACACTGATGTCAGCGATGTGCAAAATGACAAACATGTAATGAACTTTAAGAACCTTACATTGATTGCTACCAAAATACATTCCATATTTTTAGAATTCATTGTAACTATACATTTGGATGACAAACAAAACCATCTAAGAAACATCTGAAAATTTTTTACATTACCTTGGGAACAAAAGAATTTGAAATGAAACAAATTCCTACCTCACATCTTTCATCTCCAGCAAATGTTAAAATCACATTTCTCATGTGCCTGTCAGGGGGCAGAATACATGTCATTAGTACATACATAGTTTCGACCTTCCACTTAATGCAATCACCAACATCTCTGATTAATAATGCAATATATGAAATTTGATCTTATTTCCTATGGTTCATAAGATACTCACTTTATAACATGTAAAATAAAGTGCGTAGGAGTGTAGGTATTGGTAAGTTGAGCTGACGACACATTTGAAGAAATCAGTAACTCAAAAGCTGTTCCAAACATTTTTACACTGTACTATGCGCATAACCCTCCATGCTGGCTACACTTCTACGTGGTGAAAATGGAATATAAAAATTTTATACTTACTTTGCAAAAGTATCATTTGAGAGAGCCCTGCAAATAAAAGCAAAAGACATATTACAAACATGTTCTACAGACATCCATACAAAATCAGATCAATTTTGGAAGGTTGGAAGAAAAAAGTATCAATCTCACATTCACACTCATTCCCTTAAAGTTTCTTCTCTTAAAGAAGTGTAATCAACAAAAGTCAGACCATCTTATCTATCTATTCATTTATGGGTCTTAAGGGTGATCCCTTCAGTTAACTTGGTATTACTGATTTCCAAGAGATATCTAGCAAAATTTACCATGTTTATTCAGAAGAAATAGACTAGAACAGGCAAACACAACCAGGATAAGATTCAGCACCTACCCCTTGGGGAATGGAATTGGATGCAACAACATAGCAAGGCCCGGTCTCCAGTCTTCATACGTAGACCTGCAACAATGTAACAAGTGCTCATGAGACTTACATCCTGTCTTGAATGACATAAGACATTCTCAAAAATGCTTCAATTCTTGAGGCTTTGCACACAAAAAAAGCACTGATCACAAAAAGTTACAGAGCATCAAGAGTATACATTCTTCTACAAACAATTGAAGAATACTTGGCCTAACTCACATTTCCTCCAAAATGGTGACGAAGCACCGCGTCACTCTCTCGGCCATGACCTTGTCAGTTATGAGTAGCGACTTGACCCGTAACACTCCGTTCTTTCCACCAAGTCCCGTGACAGGCACCATTCTCTGAGGGTATTGCAACTTTGGGCTGAAGTGCAGGTTTCCGTCCATGTCCACATTTGGTCTTTTTGGCCTCGTACCAATTGTGTATCCAGTGGCCCCAAGATCATTGTAGTCCATGCGGAGTTTCACTTCATTTACCGCCACATCGCTCTTGGTCCCCTGTGAGTTCACAGACTCTACCGAACTGTCCATGTTTGAGTCTTCTCTGCAGTGGCCGTTTACTCTTCCTTCAGCTCCGTGGGACTTGTACAGTTCATTGTTCAACACTCCAAAGGCCTTCCCGTTGTCCACCAAACTGTCCATCGAACTCATAATGTTGGGCCCGTAAATTTTCCTCTTCTCGTCCGGCGTGTACTTGGGGCTGGTGTCTCCCGGGTAACAGGCGCGGGTGTTGAAGGTCGTCTTCCTGTCGCTCCCGGGGGTCTGCTCGCCGCTCTCCAGGCTGGACATGGAGCTGCTGGTGGAGGAATTTGTCGTCTTGTGCTCGGGGATTGTGCTGTGATGGACACCGAAGTTGAAACTTAAGAAGGGGAGCAAGAAATGTAAGCAGGTGAAGTTAAGCATGTTTGCCAAGGTTGCGCTGGAAACCACCAAACACGTTTCACGACACGGCCACGGCAACCACGGGTCACACAAGCAACAGCACAGAGGGCTACTGTAATTCTTGATTTTATTGCGGTAATTTAATTTTAGCGTTTTTAGCGCCCACTAGTCGAGCGCTAAATTTTCATTACGCGACTTTTTCATTACGCGAATTCACCCCCGCCCCCTCCCTCTAATGTCGCGGCACCGATTTCTGGTTTTGTTATATACGGTCACGATCTATTGAACTCTTATCCTTTACAAAAACGTGCACACATTACACTAGTAATTCACACAGGAACAAGAAGTTCGTCGTTCTTCAAGAAATAAAACATATATTTAAATGGAAAGTTTGTCGTCATTTCTTCTACAAAATGCAGTGAAAGCATGCTGACCTAAACAACACAAATTCGTTACGAGCTGAGCTGCATATTTACACAATCGTATTTATCAATATTATTCTACGCTACGATTTAGAAGTTTGTCCATAAAATATACAAAACAGTTACGAAGTTCACGTTGTGCTACGATGTTACACAAGACTTAGAAAATGTCCGCGTCATCTTAGCGTGCAGATGTACAACAACAGCAAAAATGGCGTCGCAGAAAAAAAATACAAAGCCACTACGGAATATTTGGTGTAAATCTACGAATTTCTAGGCAGAAATACAGTCAAATTCCCAGCGTCAAAGCGCAATATGCAAGGCGTGTTTTTTGTGAGCTACGAACAATTCGGAATCAAACCCTCATTACAAGAATCCGCCGCCACCCAAGCGTACAGACAACAACAATCAAGTTTCAAAATGGCGCCGACCCTGCGCCGCATGGTTCTCACAAAATTATTTCTGCGGCGCCGCATCGAGGTCGGCAACCTTCAAGTCTGGCGATGTTTTTTGTGTGAAAAGTTTCCGATCTTGTTCGTTCCATGGCGGGCGACTTCTTCCAGAAACGTCTTTTTGATCGAATGCGTGGCCGATTCGAGATTCGCTGACGTCCCTCCCAAGTTTTCGCTACCAAATTTCGCAATCTTGGTCTCGCTTCCGGAGTATGGTGGTAGTTACCGCTACATTTTCTCTCGCTGCTCGCCGCCTGTATGGCTTTCTTGGCCTCCTTATTCACGACAGTAGTATCAAGTGGGTTGTTGTCGTCGTTGGGTCGGCTATGTCCGCCAAATAAATTTTAGCGGGCCGCCGGCCGGCCAGAGTCGGCGGCCGTCAAGCGTGTTTTGAAATCACCGCGTCGGCACGGTAGTTGTTTATTATTCAGAACCACACGCACCGCCGGCGTGTATGTTATTTCTTGTCATGTCTTTTTCGGACTTAAGGCATGTAAACTACCGAGGATGTTGGTAATATTCACGCAATTTTTCACACATCCGACTGAAAATTTAGCGCCTCCTTCACAACGCTAAAATTAAGTTACGCGAGTTACTCCATTTTCCCCAAAACGCTATAATTTCCAGACGCGAGAATTTCAAGAATTACAGTATATAAGAACTGAATAAAGGGGAGAATCAGTACAAGTCACAGGTACTCAGTAGAGTCAGCACAACAAGTTCAGAAACCTATGTTTTATCAATCATTTCTCCATTGTTACTTAATCAGTTGTTATATCTTAGGTAGATAACAAACGGAATGAGAAAATTTGGAACAAAATTAGCAGATGAACACACAATATGACATGAAGACTACTCTATTTGAATACATCAAAAGGTTGTATTTTTTCAAAATGAAATAATAAATGAAGAAAGAATAGAGGAAGGTCAAAAATAATGCATGGAAAAGAAAGGGGACACAGGGGTCATATGATCACCCCCTTGTTATTCAAGGATTAGAAAGCCATCCTAAAAACATGACAGTAACTACATGCAGTACTGGCTTTGTGTATGGTTAAGAATGATACTATCTGTCAAGTAGACATTAATGTGGACTTACTGATATACACCATCCTCGAAGCATGAGTAGATGGCTGCCAGGCAGACTGACACCAGGTTGTACAGTACTCGGTGGTGGGGGCAGGCACTGGCAGGGCCATGCATGCTGCAAAAAAACACACCAACCAGGTTAGCTTCATTTTTACCTTCAACAAGAAGGTTTATCTTTTCAGTGCCATATTTTTGTGGCTGGACCTTTGTGATATTTGGTCTGTCATACTGCAGTAGAACTTCCAGTTTTCACGTCTTGTTTTGCTTGTCATGACATGCTAGGGTCATGATTTTTAATAGTAGATAGCTCTTTGGCTCAAGAAGAGGTGCTGGAAATTTTGAGCCCCCTAGCAGCTCTTGTTGGAACTGCAAGGGCCAATTTTGTTTGAGACTTAATTTGTAAAATATTCTTGATATTCTTGACACAATTGTTTTCCTTTTTTGGAGAAAGCATTGTGATATGCCATGGAAAAATTAAACATTACAGAATGGCTATGTTCCTCCTATGATACTGCCATATATCAGTATACATATTTCTACCATTTGATGAATGCCTTGACTGAAGTGGTTCCGTCATTCTGTGAGTTCAGAGCTAAGATGTAGTCCTGTACAAACATCCGCAGCCGAGGGAACTTTCCAAAGTCCTGCAAGTAAAAACATGCAATCATAAAAATGCCTGAAAATAAAGGTTTTTCATTTGCTTGAGTAAAAGGACTTCATGTCTATAACATATAACAGCTACCTTTTTGGCCAGCAGGTTCTATTTTCATCATTTGAAACTATTGCTATTATTACCTTCGTCAAGATGGTTATGTTTTGGAAAGTACTCGTTTGTTTGTCACCAATATGACCGAAGAACAGCTGGATGGATTGGTTTTATATTTGATGTGTATGTGAATAAAACTGCAAATGTTTAGATTTTGTGTCTCTTGTGTTCTGAACATGCTATGGTGACAATTTTGGGATAATAGACAGCTCTTGCACAAAATGGTTTAGGCTTGGGTCCCAATTATCCAAATCAGGATCTAATTTGAATGAATAACAATTAATGAGGAAATCTGATCAATCCAATGCATTTCATGATAGGACTAAGATTTGCTGATGCCTGCAACTTACACGCAAAAATTTTACTTGCTTACAGCTAAAGTCTGCAGGATGGGGATTAATCAAAAGAACTCAGGAAAGGAGAGGGAATGAAGTGGAGTACAAAGTCCTAAAAATCTGATGCCTACTTACCGAAGTGTGCTTCAAGATGCGTTGGATGATGGGTGTAAAGATACTGGTGACAATCTCAGATCGGGGAGAATCCCGGCAAATCTGGACACACACAGAGAAATGATATCAAATTTTATGTCATACCTGGGCCGTGATAATGTTCGATACGGTTCTTCAGGGCCGGTCTGTATTTTATGATATCACACAGGCTACAGTAGAATGATTAGAATGCACTTTGTGTAAAACAAGTGCACTGCTATCAACTTCTAACGCATTTCACATTGAAATGTTTACTCGGGTAGGTATGACTTGAAAAAAATATACAACTTGGTTCATTCCACATGACCCTTAAGCCCTGGGTCAGACTGGCACCTTAGGTGATACGGAATATTCCATGTTGTATTCCCTGTATTATACATAAAATCACGACTATGATTGTAACAATTCATGGTCATTAGGTAATACCACTGCAAATCAACTTGTGGTGAATGGTGAAACACCGTCCTTATTATAAACCTTCTAATAGGGATTTCTGTTCTCATTTCCTTTAAAAGAGGAGAAAGCACGTCTTTGTACTTGACTTTTCTCAAGATTTAAATAATTGCCAAAAAACACTTCAAAAAGCCTTAATAAGGCCTACGTGATCCAGTATTGAAGTGAAGTACCTAGTTCAAGTACTGCATCCTGCACATGTACATCTTACAGCAATATAAATGAGATAAAAATAGGGACTGTAGCATATGGTGGAGTCACTCCAAACAATGGCTGGTAGGGAACAGGTGCCTACCTTACTGAAGAACTCAGCTATCTCGATGGAGGGTTGGTTATCCTCTAGCAGGGGTGCCATGTGCTGCAAGACAATGAGTACAAATCTTGAAATATTCACAATGTGGTTTTATGATTGCAGTTTTTGCAGTGATTGTGAAATCATCACCTAGCAAATGTTTGTTGAGTAATGCAGCATCTCTCCACCACAAACCTGTAACAACACAGTGAACACCGCCTTTTCACACTGTTTATAATTGGGGTTTAACAAAATCAAAAAAGAAGGAAAACTACATAAGAGGTTTTTCAACTGTTTTCCCACCCAACTGAGAAATTAGATCCCTGTAAAACTAAATTAATCTACAGTGTTTCTAGATAATTTTTGGTCAGCCTCTGGATCAGTTGTGATGGTATTTGGTGAGTGTGTGGTCGATTATGGGCCACCAATATATCTTTATATATTTTACAATACAACTAATTTGGATAGAGAAAACTATCAATTGAAATAGATTATGCTAATTACAACCTTTTTTTACATTATCAAGGTTAACGACACAACATAAATAAGACATTTACAGAATCTCTGAATATATATGACTTAGAGGTATAAAGTCGACCAACTCCTTTTCTTTGAAATTTCACTACCTGGACAACAAACATGCACTGCTTAGGTTTAATACCACTTACTGGCCTGGAGTTGTTTGTGGCAAAAGCTGAGAGAGAGAAATATCAAAGGCTGCTGACATTTAATACAAAAAGGGGTCACCACAGGCGACTGTGGATTTGCATGGGCAATGTGCTTTTATCTCTTACTTCAGCACTGCCAACTGATTGCTTCTTTTATCACAAACAAGCACCGAAGGCTTTGATATTAAATGAATGTGACATGTTACAGAATTTCACTTAAATTTTCAAGCACAAAGGGTGAATCAGGTCTTAATTACTGTTTTCATCCACATTTTACCATCTTGTGACAAACAAGTTGCCACCCTGCAAAAAAGACAACTACAGAAATATTGGTGAACACTAAAACCACCATTCCTTAAACATAACACTTGACTATGGCCAAAATGTATCAGTTACAGTCAAACCTACATGTATACAAGTGACAACCTGTACTAAAAAAAATGTAAGGACCAACTGGCTAACGTGAACACCTTTAGCAGTTCCTTAGATAATTTTTCCATTTAGTAATGATTTACACATTAGTATTGAGACTCCTGTCTACATAGTAACCACATAGACCAGCCTTTATTGGTCCACCTTCTAGGACAGGTTTGATTGTACTTTTTATGAGAAGAGCCGTGACATTTCTTCTGTAAATTATTCAGCATGTCAATCATCATGTTTCATTTCATTTCCATATATGGATACTTGAGTGCTTAAGCAGTTGGCACCACATCGCAACTGCCATCGTTGTCTCTTTGTGTCATTCATCTATTCAACCAATCACTATTGCTGTACATGTATACACATCTTGTGCAAGCCTTCTGTTGCTTTCAATAAAGTAAGCATATTGCTACCTTTGTTTGACATTCTGATTTTAGAAATGATGCACGATCAACTCAACATGTTATCAAATCTTTAAAAAATTGACAAGTAAAATAATCTCTGAGCCATCAATATAGGAGAGAACATATATGTACAATCTTAGTCACAAAATCTTTTCTCACAATTTTTTGGTGGCGTCTCATCTAAGGACGCTTATGCAACTTCCCTTCCAAAAGCCTTTTCACAGAATCTTAACCTTTTCTCACAATTTTTTGTTTGTGTCTCATCTAATGATGCTTATGCAACTTCCCTTCACCAATAAGGTTGAAAAAAGGAAATTCTTGTTCAGCCTTCTTGCCTTCACGAAAGCCTTTTCACTACTTGCATTTACTCAGGCACGACTTGATGGTGTTCCTTATGTAATTTGCCTGAAGGACACTGACGCATTTCTGCACTAGCTATCCTCACAAAGGACACAACTAGAATGGGCCCACCCTTACAAGCCACTCAAAATGAAAGAAAAACAGATGGACACCAAGTCACTTATCGTCCACTTTCCTACAAAAAAAGGGAGACTGTCGATTTCTCACAGCCGTAAATGGCTTGCAAAGCTACTTTTACTTCCATATAAGTTCATGTTCGGGGAGGCCTATTAACTTCCACATCAAATTTCTGGTCACGCACGAACTGTAAATCACAGGGGCCCATAAAACATGCACGACACAACTGTTCGCACCAAGCCAGACTGCCTTCCTATCTATTCCTAACACCTGTTCAGTCTTCCCTGCCAGTCCTTATCAGAATAACACATAAACATTCAACAGCCTGAAAACCTCCAAAAACATAACGGTTATTGAGTTAACTGCTGTTAGTTACAGGTTAGCTGTTATCCTTATCTTCCTGTAACGGCTTTCCATCAAAGATTTTCATTATCGTATATCAAATACCTGATTCTGTATTTTTCCATTTCAAAATGAATTTTTACATAAAATGTTCCCATTGCCAGTTGGCATCCTTATGTCATTGCCAGTAACGATGGTGTAAATGATGTAAATGGTAACCACATTTTATCACCCATCTTCTTAACATAATGAAAATATAGATGATCCTATATCAGGATCCTAGTTATCTTTTTTCAAGACACAATCTGTTGCAGTTTTTGCAAAAAATTTCAGCCTTACTCCACATTTAGGCCCACTTAGCGAGGAGATGAATCAATAATGGGATGTTAAAAAACCCTGGGGCAACGCGGCAGCCTCCCTGCTGGTTGGAGTCGTGAGCTGGGGCCTTCCCCAAAATAAATCCCCTTGCTCTCCGCAGCTCAAGCAGATCCACAGAACCACTGAATCATGGCCACGCTATCAAAGTGAACACCCTCGGGGAGACGCTCCATCCCTTATTCTACTCACGAGTTCCAAAACTGTCCTCATTTGTATTTTAAGCTTTTATATATGGTTAAAAGTGGTAAGATACATTGTTGCGTGGCGACTGTTTTCCTGTAATCTTCTATTTACCAAATGCTGTGGACGAAGCGGAAACATTTCAAGATCTTATATTTCAAAGCGTTATCTTTTCAGGAACAAATTTCTTTTCATCTTTTTGCGTTTGCACAAATTGTTTGTTTTTGTCAGTCAACATTT
>NC_049984.1:13377845-13389393 GCF_000003815.2 Branchiostoma floridae
TATTTACACCAAAAATGAAGCTGTACACCTATTTTTTTTCAGTGGGTGTACCAGTGCACCTAAATTTTTGTTTAGGATTAGTAATAATTAAAGGTACAATAATTGGTGATTTATGTTCTTGACATTTTGTCAGAAAAAAATGGTGAAGCCTTTGCTGGATTAGACATTTTGGTGCTATAGAATATGGTTAATTTATTTTGGTGCTATAGAATATGGTTAATTTATCTTATGTCTTTGCATCCCAAATTTTATTGCTTATCACCTAAATTGTTATGTTACGTACATCAGTGCATCTATACCAAATTGAGTTTTGAGCATGGCTTGTTAAGGATTTAAAAGCTCTCTGAGGTTGTACTCTTCCCTGTACTGACAATACCTACTAGTTTATTCCAACCTTGCATTTAGTCTCTTTTACGACACGACAGGTGAAGTCTTTTATGTTGTCCTGCCTTGGAGTTATAATGGATGAATGACTCAAACATATATGAAAAACTTCATGGGAAGGTCCCGAGGCATTTCGTATGAAGAAGGGCTTATACATGGCTTGGGAATCGTGACTGCAGTACAAGCCAGATAGGACTCTGTTGGAACCTTCAGCAACAATTCCTACATTTTTGCATCTTTTTTTAGTACATGTTGATTTGATTACATGGATGACAAATAAAGTAAAAAGTTTTCAACCTCACAAATAAAATAAAATAAGCAAATATACGCCGTGGCTTGCAAAAACAAATATCGGAAAAAGTACACTAATGTCATAGAATATTCCAAGGTCAAAGACGATGTGAAAGAACAAACATGAAGAATCCATTGTGTCATTCTATGTGTTCAGTCATTTGTTCAATCTTCCTGATCACTTAGATTTCTTAACTATTTTTTTCATCAAACTTTTTTATTTTATTTGCATGCTCGCATCAGTTTTGGAGTTCCCTGAGAATGTCGTCCATATAATCAAATCAACATGGCCTTAGCTTAAGTACTATAATTTATCAACATTTCACTGACTGGAAAATTTTAGTGAAATAAGTGAATTGACCATTATTAGTGTTCTCCATCTATTGGTACAAACACAAGACAACATGTTCATCTTACAGGGTACATAGGATCATATTCTTATTCTATTTTACTTTGTAATACTTGCAGACATAATACATTTTTCACTTACCCGGATCAGGCATTCTTGATCTGCCTTTTCTATCAATTCTGGGTTCTGAAAATGATAACATTGCAAATTGAACTCAAAACTGTGTGCTTGAGAAAAATACATGAAAGTGAATGTCCATAAAAGGACAAGAAACAAAAGCGACCAATGAGGACGCTCCATTTTGTCGAAATCACCGGTCAGTATTACAATATTGACAACTTATAAGCTCTCCATATGAATCCACCATGGTGGTCATTTTTCCTAAAACTTAGTGAAAACGAGCCTGTTACATTCAACTGGATATAAGACTTGACAAATGCGTCAAGGTCTGTAAGTTTCGACCATTTACATGTTATACATTGCACAGGACTTGTCTCTCTAATATATTGATTATGATAATGGTAAGTGATATTAACTTTCCTCCAATGTACATTACCTTGTTTACTTTGTTCAATGGTTTATTTGATGGTTATACCAACCGACCATGCCTTATAGAATACATCTCAGGGTGGGTCATTAACCCTATGTTACCTCTGCAATTTACACAAATGAACCAGGGAAAAACAAGTACTCACCTTTACCAAGAGCTGTGAGAAAATCTCCAAAGGCACTTGATGAATACTGTCATCCTGCAGCTGCGTTTTCAGTGACATGTCTATCAGGGACTGAAAAACAGGAAGAGGACACTCGTTTAAAAGAGGCTCAAGCCCAGAAGAGAGCGTCCTGATTCTGAAAATAATATTTTTCTGAATAAAAGAAATATAGTGGCAAGTTGACCTTCACTTTGGACTAAGCAGCAGTTGCATTACCAGATATACAGCAGCAATATTCTGATAACCCCTCAACTATACGCCGCATAAATTACAAGCAGGTATAACAGATATCCAAAAAAAACATTGGAAAAACAGGACTGATCTTGAAAATAACTTTTGCAATGTGTCTAATTTGTCCATTTATAGCCTTTGCTACTTTATTTTCTTCTGTCTTGGGGCCAAAAAAACAAACGAATTTGATCTCCGTTTGTTTTGTTTTGTGTTTCTTGGTTAAAAATTGCAGGCTGTTTTACATCGCTGTACAAACTCTGCAGCTGGCATGTATAGCAAACGCCTTGACAAGATAAATACTTCTCACAACATGGTTTCTACATATTTTCCCTCTACGTGTCTCAATCAACTGTAACCTTGCTAAAATGATGAGTAAATCACACAAATGAGGCAACAGGGAACCAAACAAATGGCCTTGGCGTCCTGTGGGACGACATTTGCAAAAATCGATGAGCACAATGTCAAGGACGTTTCTGACTAAATTTGAATTTCAAATCATCTTTCTGCATTGTGTTAATGATTCTAATTGATATCTACATGTAATGATTATAACAATCTATCTGATTTAATTAGGAAATGTTGAAACATTAATATCAATCAAATTAGTGTTTCAATACATATAAAAGTGAAAAATATAATTACTGCCAGAGCTCTAAGACCTCAAACCTACACCTTACAACAGACAAATATCAAAGTTAAGGTTTCTCATTGATTATGCAAATAACAATCAATGGCATCCTTATTTGCATAGATAATATCAGTTGATGATCTTCTCCACCCAAGTATAAATTAAAAGCCTTAACATAGCAAAGAAGACGATTTCTTGCAACATTTTTAATCTATCATGCAAATGATTTGTATTATTTTTCCCAATGATTTTCAATTTGATTCAACTTTCAAATACCACAAGTATTCAATTCTCATCCTTTACCACAGACTATGCTATTACAGTATTTGCATAATAGATATCTATCAACGTACCTCTTTGTCAGTTATGTATGTCACATGTTGAAAAGTCCTATCATGAAATGTTGTACATTTAAAGATTTCCTCCTCAATTATGCACATTAGGTCATAATTCGTACAATCAATATCTTATCATGTCAATCATAACTTAAGCTACATAAATACCAAAAATTACATTGATGTGTCTACCTCAAATTTTTTAATGTATATTTTCTCTGTCTTGCTTAATTTTAGGAGCCCATGTTAATGTTCTTAATTTTTCTAGCAGTTTTAAGCTAGTTTCAACACAAGGAAAACACACATCATGAATTTTCAAATGTGCAACTATGGATTCTACTAACCAGGGATCGAAATACTTTTTTTTTGTTACATGCAAAATTGCAAGTTGGCAAAAATTTTACGTGCAATTTGACAAATTTGCATGCAAAATACAACTTGTCTATACTGCAATGTTCTAGCCAGCATCCATCATTCTGCACTTTGGTGGAATGTTGCTGCTCTGGATGGATAAGAATTTTTCCCATTCTGTCACTGTTGACGGACTGAAATCGGCACATGAAAATATGGACAGATCTTCAAATTTTGGAAAGATATTAGTTTGCAGCAAAGCCGAATTTGATTGTTTATAACACCTACTGACAACCGGTGACGATCCCCGCCAGACAAAGGCATCGTGGCCTCAGTATTTTTACTATAGGCCATGTATTTTCAACATGGAAGATTGCAAGTTTAGAATATTTTTACGTTCAAATCTCAAAAATTATGTGCAAATTGCAAGTTAAGTATGTCTATTTCGAACCCTGCTAACACAAATGAGTCTTCATTTGAATTTTTGTTGAAATTCACTGTTAAATCTGCCATTTCAAGCTAATGACAATACATTTGCATCAGTTCCATGTCATGAAGTTCAGATGTATTTGACTGACGAGTGGGATTTTTCTCTGTCCTAACAGGCAAAGTTCAGTCCCGGGATGGAGGGGCAGGTCCTGGGGACAGCCTTGCCGTAAAGTCACACCTTCAAGGACATCTAGAAAAAACTCCTACATTCAAACCATGGACCACAATTTCTATTTTCTGTCGGCAAGAAGAATAGAAAGGATGTGCAAATCTATTCAAGCGTGTCCTTTTGCAGTCGCTGTTGGCTTTCCCGTCCTGCCACCCAATCCATTTTGCTTGGTTAAGAGGATGTATTTAGGTCATGATGTGCACTTCTACAGATAGCCCATCTTCAGGTAATCCCATAGGTCGCACTCCATTCAAGTAGAAGTGCAGACTGAATGGCACCGCATTGATTTTTTGGGGGAAAGGATGTATTTTACAGACTTGCAGTAAGTATATGCAACTGGGTCAAAGTGTCTTGGTCTGTACATGACATAATCTACAAACACTCTGACAGTGTATCGTATAAGGCTGATATCCCGTCTATAGTTTCTAACCTATATGTGCTTTGAAAAGGTATCGTATGTAGCATACAAAATTCTGATGCAACGCTGACCAAACGTCCATCCTGAACAAATAAGAACCATGATAGATTCCATCGTACCTACAAGACAACTATTCCTGTAAATCCCTGATAACATTGCAACTGAGATATCATGCTGGTCATGGGTTAAAAGGTGCCAATTCACTGAGTCTGTTGTAAGTTGACTTTGCTTCTGATTACTGATACATACAAAATTCACCAGCAGGTTTGATCGCCCATAGTCCTGCATATGCACATTACCTTCTGGAGCAGTGTTTCAAAAATTACACTAGATGTTTATGGTAGTACCGGTACATGCCCGTACAGTTGACAATATCCCCAACTAAGGTGAATTTGTTAAACATAATTGATCAAGATTATATGGGAAATAAGGGACCGGTAAGTGGTAAACTGTAATATAGGAAAAAGACTGATCATCAAAATTAGCGGTTCAACCAATGAAAGCATTGCAGTTAGCAGGTCGACCAATGAGAGACTTGCATTTTCATGCATTTCAATGTTTTGACAAAGGTAGGGGAGACTTGCATTTTCATGCATTTCGATGTTTTGACAAAGGTAGGGGAGGCTATCAGCCTATAACAGTCCAAGATGGCTAGTGGATGTTGTTTGCATATTAGGGACATGTCACTTCGTACCAACCGAATTTCCCACTGATGCAAATGATGCTGATGATTATGATGGAACATGGAGTAAAAGTACCTTCAGTACAAGCAGGTGCTTGTCAACCGAATTTGAACAAAACAAATTCAGTGATGTGAAATTGCCAGTATGGTTAAGTTTGTATCATTTATCTTTCAAAAGAACAAAAAGGAAAACACTTAAATGTCAAGATGGTGAACTGTATTTGTTAAACTGTATCTCTTCCATCATTCCAGCCGAAATCAGAAAGAAAAAAAAAGAGAGTCCCTCCCTACCAACAAAAAATTTTTGGACCATAATCAGAAATATAGCATTAATTTTCCCAGACTTTAGCACGCAGACTGTTTGTGTCAGCTCAAAGAGAAATGACATCACCCAGCTGCTCGTGACGTACACCACTCACGACTCTCATCCACACAGCTTTCTCAGAAGTGCTGAAAGCACCTGCAGCAGCCAATGACTGAAGAGTAAACACCGTGAGGATGCACAGATGTGGCTTCAACCTATAAAAACCTTTGCTTCATATGGCAAAGACGATGTTAACACTGCATCCATCCATGCAATGATATTCATGAAACCTAACATCAAGAAAAAATCTGTTATTCCTTTCTCCAGGTATTCTCTTTGAAAGATTCTGACAAAAACACTCCTGCAGTTCCAGAGCAAGCTACTAGTGGGACCAAACCCAAAACACTTCTTACTGGCAAAAAAAGCTATCTGCTACCAAAAAATCAAGGACATGGTGCTTCCAGGACAAAAGATACAACAACAAAAAATTTGTGCTTCAGTACCAAGGAAAACTAACAAAATTTGTGCTTCAGTACCAAGGAAAACTGCCAGGATACCAAAATCAACTCAACCTTTGTCTTACCAAGACCTATGCACACACCAAATATCTGTACAATCCACCTTGTGGTTCTTAAGTTATGCTGACCAAATATTTGCAAAAAAAATACAGTCAAACATATCCCAAACAATATCTCTATTTTCATGGTGAAGCAAGTTTTCTACATTGTGACTAAAATATCACACCCAGAGGCACTACTTACTTTAATTTCTTTCATGAGCACCTCAGGCCGCTGGTTATTGGTCAGTATTCTTCTGTACCGATGCACAGCTCTCTGCAAGAAACAGCAACATGTCAGTGGTACATTCTGGGATTAGTCAGTGCTAGACTCCAGGCCAATACCGAGAAACAAGTAGTATGTGAAGATGACATACATTGCTAAAATAGTTTTAAAATTTGTGAATTTATCTATTAGGTACATTGTGAATTTCTAGCTAATTTCTGTCCATCCATTTTCCAGCTGACTGCAGTTACAGGGTTTACACCATCTTCCTCCTCACGTCCTGTCACTTGACAATATTCAAATAAGCAAGGACATATACTAACACAAACACACCGACCAAACACAATACCTCCGGTTTCACGAAGGTTATAACACAGGATTTGATGACCAGGCATGAACAGGAAAGGGTCCAACCACACAGCCCTGGTTCATGTAATCATCAGACACATCTGCAACCTCAGGAACTAGTTTGTTTATTTTCATATGCTAATATTGTAACTCACAATCAGTCTATTGTTTTGATGGGTTTGCTACATCAGAAGTGTATACTGAATGTGTCACCAAGTAGTTACAGTTCTCAATGATGAAGAATTTAGTGCTAAAAATTTTGAAACTTTTGTTGGTATTATTTTTGTGGTTTTCACAGTGACCTCTCCACGTCTGCATTTCCCTTGAATTTACTGTTACAGAATTGTTTCAACCTTAAATCCATAACGCAGTGAATAACCTTCTACCACAAATAAAACCAAAATGCAAAAAAAAAAAAAATGAATTTATGGTAATAAACTTTTTTTTTGCCCAGGACTGAAAGTTAAGTGAAACAAGCAAATTACGTGTTGCATTGTCTTTGTAACCTTGGGATGTTACATTGATTCTACAACATGACTCCTAAAAAATTACCTGTCTTGGACACAATGTACACGGGCTGTTTTGGGATACTAACTGACCCTTGCCAGAGATCTACACGCTTCATTTGTCCCTCAATAAGTCTTCCTAGTGTGAAGGGCTTGGTCAACATAGGAAACAAAAGGCAATAACTATGACGGGTTTGCCTTCTGTTCATATGCACCACTCTGCAAACACGGTCACTGATGGGCTGAAGATTTGGTCAAATAGTGTCTCTAAAATAGGGTGCTCTCGAGGGCTTCCATCCGTTATGTCTTTGATTTATCCCAATGTGCTGCTGAAGTAGACCCACTTGTTCACACATAAAATTCTATAGCAAGTATACTTATCTCCTTGACCAACAACAGTAGCTGACGTCAGCAATATCTTTACAAGTCAAAGTGCAAACATTACTGCTGCCAAAAATACAACTTTCCCTTGACACCAGTCAACATTCGTTGAAAAGAAAGTTATTTTTGCATCTCCCAAACTTGCGTCAGATTTTACGAGGATGTAATTTTTCTTTTTACATTCACTTACCTTCCATTTGATGGAGTACAACCACTGGTCTCGAAGGTAGGCATTTCCAGCCTGAAATGTGAATGGAACATTTTATTTCAATTTACCTATCTATCAACTTTGGATATACACATCTAAGGGTAGTCTCTTCAGCCACAGAGGGCTGATTTACCAGGAAGTCGATAACAAGTAAACAGAATGCTAAACTAGGAGGTATTAATGATGCAAGTGCCATAAAATCTAATGGTGCATACACGATATACAAAGTAAACGAACAACAACTATGGTAAATTGTGCACTGAACATGAACAAGTAGTCAAAACATACCACAAGTCTATAATTAAGTCAATGATCCCCTTAAACATAATTTCCCATTATGCCAAGTCTATGTTGCTATGATTCTTTGAAGGCTAACAAAGTAACTTATTGCCTTATATATATAATACCCAATTAAATTTATTGTGTTATGCTGTTAAACCTGTGTAAAAATGGCATGCAAAAACAGCGCATAGCTAAAGATTACTAGTGTGTGCATCAAATCACATGACTAGAATGACTGCTGCATCCCACCTGTAGCAACATGGATCCATCTCCCACAGTAATTCTCAGGCAGAACTTCTGTCCTGTGTCCCATTTGCCCATGTCCTCAATCGCACTGTATAAGATGGCCGACTCCATTACACCGCAGGGCTGTAACAATGAACAACAACATGGCAATCAGGGATGGCAGACTTCACACACAACATGCAAAAATAATATTTCACTCCATGAAGTGTAAAAAACAGGTTCAGTCAAAAGTTCAACACTGTTAAAGCTACTGTAAATCTTTAACCATCTCCATGCCATCAAACCTCATAACAAACAGAGAACTGGGTGCCAAACTGGGTGCTACTCCAGTGTGCTAAAGGTTAAACTTTGTTAGGGTTTTATTTTTGTAGTTTTCACCCATTCATCACACCACAAATATGTCTCCCTTGTATTATCACTGTATAATAGAATCGTTTTAAACCACATCATGTCTAAACATCATCAAAACCACTTTTTCCCTCATCTACCACAAAAAAACACTATCAAAATAGTTGAAATTGCAGTATCCCAAAAACATAAGTAGAGAAATGAATAATTCTACTTTTTCCCACATCATTAATTGGTAGCTACATGTTGTACATTGGAATTCAAAGGTTTATGTGGTGTTTTGCACACTGACGAACAATGTTCTATACCAGAGCTTTTGTCATAAACCATTCAAGCAAAAAATCATACTTCTAATAGACTATCTTCAAATAGATTAGATCCCTTTATATACTGTAATTTGATACATTTTCACGAGATTTTTAGGTTTGCAGTTTTTGGAGACCTTAATTTTGCAAACTTTCGTGACAATACATGACGTAGTTGTATAGTAGCAACTTCAAATCTACGAACAGCAGTACTCAACCAATAACATACCATTTATTCTTTTCAGAATGTAAATTTGAAATAAAAGCTTATTCCAAAATATGCAAATGCACAAAGTAAATGCTCCCAAACTAGCACTGCATGCTGAAATTCTTGACAAGATCGTGATCATTCTTCTTGTAATACAAATCTCTTCTAACAGCAAAGTCTTCTTTCCTAGCTTTGTGTACCTTTTATATTTGAGATCTGCATTGCTCAAGCTGTGCGCATATTGTTACCAAAAATGACTAATATTGCTTTGGCGACTGTAGGCAAATTCACCAACAAAGACATGTACCTTAATGTATATTGTTCCAGCCCTCGTAACTTGCGCTACCATAAATGGTATCACATGGTTGTGAACTCACAGACCTCGCAAACTCCAGATTTGTTCAGTTGACATTGTGAAATTGAGTGCTCTCAAACAGATATAGAATACAACACGAACACGATGTATTCCGTATCATTCCTGTCTGAGCTAGACTGCCGGTCGGATTGCCCGACGGCCAATTTGTACTTCATTTATGTCATACCCAGGTCAGAAAACAATGATTTAATTGCCAAACTACTCAGAGAAAGGATAGAATGGAAGCCTAGTATGTGATATAATTAAGAAGCCTGTGTGATACAGAAAATCTTCACTCGGTCCGGAACACCTGAATTAAACGCTATCACTGCCCATAAGTACAGCGAAGTTAACCCTGCTCGACCAGGTTCGACTTCTGTTCAATGTCACTACTACCATTGTCCAGCATCAAGCCTGGTTTCATCAGATTAGTTGTACTCAGGTCTAATTATGCATGATTCATGATGATCTGCAGATGAGGGCTATCATTACAACTGAATGGACATCCTAATGATAGCCATGCAACACTGCCATTCACACTCCTGTCAGTTAGTATTTGCATTTCAAATAAACCTTTTTAACTACGTTTCAGTCCAAATAATGTCACCAGATCAGAATCTCAACATGGTAGAGACAAACTCAAATACAAATTCTAAATATCTTCTCACAAAGTTGTCTAGTTTTCGTTAGTGAAAGTTTCCCTTGGCCATATGTCCAAGGCTGTAGCCAGGCCCCTCCCTCTCATCATCCCATGGCAGGACAGAAATTTGTTTGTTGGGACAGATAAAATCTACCCTCCGTGGAGGGACAAAAATCCGAACTTCAACTTCAAGACATGAAAATAAATTTTGCCTTTGACCCTTGCTGCCCCCTTAGCTAAATACTGAGTGAGATGGACGAAAAATTTGAAGCTGGACACAGCCCTTCAATGTCCAGTCTCATTACAAAATGAGATATGACAGTACTGTGCATTTGGCATGGTGTTGACAGGAAGTGTATTTTACCTTGGGTTTTTAGCTCCGTCTTGCTACCTGAGTGTTTGTACCTGCGTCATGACATTCCTCCTAAATTGTCGTGACCTTTCATTGGTGCTGATAGCCATCATTGATTATGTTTGCGCTCCCTAACGACATGTTTGCCTGTCGTTATTTTGTGCTACTGAGGACAACCCTTTGCACAGTCACCCTGAACAGAGTAGTTTTGTTATAATTTGTTGCTGCCAATCTTCTGTGATTCACCGACACACTAAGAAGTAGAGCTGTGTACTTGAACAAAAATTCAGGTACCAGTACAGTACAGCACAGGTACAGTAGTTTAGATAAAGGTCCAGACCTGGACAAATTTGTATATTTACCTACAGTTAAACATATAGCCAAATGTCTTCTTAGAGGCAAACTGTAATCCTTGTATGAGGATTGACATACCTGAATCTCAACACAAGTCTGTCTGCACATTTTCTGCACAAGTTTCAATTGTAAGATTATCAAAATAGTCATCTTTGAGATGGGGTTTATTCAAATCATGTCTAAAAAAAGTGGTAACCATTTTGTAAAGGTGAATGAATAAATAAATGTTCAAGCCTGTACTTGTGCCAACTTTACAGACACAGTTAACATTACAGGTATCAGGTACATAGCCCTAACTAGAAGCATCCAGTCACAGGTGATCTGTGAACAAAATGGTGCTGACCAACCAAGGTGTAAATTTTTAATTTTGGCAAATGTTCAGAGCCTCGGGGCTAAAAAGGAATGTTCCATCTCCTGATCTTCCGACTTAATTTTGTACCATCACGTGTGGCTTTAATCTACTAAGCAACATTTTCGTTTGTTGTACAGAAGGACTGTCTAGCTGAGTTGAAGATACAGATGACCAGGCAGTTTATTTTTACTGACACATTTATATGAAGCAATTAAGGCACCAGGCCAAGAGAAACAATGATCTAGTCAAGTCAAAGTAAAACTTCCTTAAAACTCTGACATTTTCAAAAACCACACATAGACATATTCAATATTTTACACAACACTGCTATGACCAAAAAAAAAAACATGCAGAAATTGGGATTGAGGTGAAATTTGCTGCCAAGGGTACTACTAATCCTACACAAGGAACAAGAACTCGAAAGACAAAAAGGACAAGTGCAATACAAACAATATAGCATTCAAGTTCAACATTACAAACAGTACTTATGTACATCTCATAATAAATATCATGCCTTTATCAATGCCATGACAAAAA
>NC_049984.1:13390845-13416744 GCF_000003815.2 Branchiostoma floridae
TCCGACGTTGCCTAGTGTTTTGCCCGAATATCTTATGTTTTATTTACCAAATATCTATATTCACTGTGTTACATATACTTTCAACTCCTTTTTTGTCCATGTGTGACTTACATAACATAAGCCAGAAACAATGATCTAGACTAATCTTATCGAACCTGACCACTTTTCCACAAATATTTTTTTTTTCCATATATGCCCGTAATCTCAGAAAAAAAGTGAGTTGTCACTTAATTGAAAACTTGTATAGTAAACCTGAATATGGACAGTAACTTGAGATGATAAAAATACTACAAACAGGAAGTCTCTAACATAACATGAACTAGAGAACAACACAACTTTTGGACACACTGAAATACGCATTGCCACTCCTGAGGACAGCTGGAGGAATTTCATTGGAGTAATTCCTGATAGATTACACTAGTAACAGTACCATAAAGAGACAAATATCAACTTTCTTTCCCACCTTATATCTACAATGTAACATAAAAGGAATCATACTTGAAATACTGCTAATGCCATGGGCATATGGGTTAGGACACATACTGGTCACGGCTAACACAAAAGGCATTTGCAGCATTTCATCACTTCATTCCTTCATTCATAGGTTCCTTCTGAGTACACGAATAATACAGAACCTACATATGGGTGTGCTGTTTTAGAATAGCACTGATCGTCAGGACATGCAGTTGTGGCTAGGGACTCAGTCAGCTAGTCTATCATACTTACAAAGATGTATGTTTGCAGGTACAAATTCCCTTATATAAAACCCAGGGCTCAAAATTCATATTTGGGAATATGTGCACTGGTGCACCTGACCTTAACATCTAACTTTTAAGAAAATAATTTGTGCAGAACATGAAATTAAGTAGAATGTCAGGAAAAGTTGATTACAAACCTTACTGCATGCCTCCCTTCAGAGCTAGAAACTGAAATTCTATTGCCAACATACAATCATTGTAAACAAAACCAACTGCATGTAAAGAAAGGTTTCATCATTATTTCTGACACTTGAATGTCAAGAATATGGTATGTACTAGCTATACTGTACAGAATTACATAACCTTGAACAAATATCTAAGTGCACTTGTGTGCCCAATGTAAAATATAGGTGTATAGTACAGTACACCTCTGATTTGGGGCACCCTATATTCCCATCCCTGCCTTCTTATATAACAAAAAGTAGGGAGAGAGTCAAAAGACTTAGATTTAGCATGTAAAAAAGGTAAGGCTGATTTTTGTAGGGATGATTGAAAAATTCATATGAATCCAATGCCTTTCTTGGGAGGTTGAAAACAAACTACCATTGAACATGGCCATACAAAGTGTAATATGTTTTCCTCTAAAGAATATTAAATGCTTCAAAGTGGGATCATTCATATCAAGAGCATCTATGGACTAGATAGCTAATAGCACTTTACTTTTAGAAATGAGGATGTTGGCCTGCAGTACCTGAAAATAGTGCTAGGGGGCCAAAATCGTCAGTTCCTTTGGGACCTCAACAATTACCCACATACCAAAATTCACGTCATGTAGATTTATAATATATTTAAAATCCATCAAAAGGATCTTAATATGTAGGTGCAATAACACAGCTGAAAACACTACCAGACACTTGATTTGTTCATAGTCATGTGACTACAAATGTGTAACATGACACAGCCCCAATTCATTTAAACTTTAAAGGGCAAGGTAGCAAGGCATACTGTACTGAAAGAGGAGATCAGGCATGTAACAATACAAGCTGGCCACTAGTGGAAACTTCTTGAGGCTTCTTGTATATATGCTTACGTTATATAGTTATTCTTATAAGATTTAATATAATATAAACCCTATTCGGTTTGTATCTATTCCAAGTTAGCTGAAAAACAAGCCTGTACAGCTTTGAATCCAATAGTATAGATGTAACAGATCAAAGTTAAAATTGCATGTGGCTAGGATTGATTGAGAATATAACCAGAGACATATGCGTCTACCCCAAACATATGCCAGACAAAAGCACCCACATGCTAAGTTTACAAGAATAGCAAGGCTTGTAGAAGGTCGACTGATAAAAAGCTTAACTTGGCCATTGATATCGCAGTCTTCCCGATATCTGTTTTGTAAACAACCACATGTACAAGGCTTTACAAAAATAGCAAGGCTCAACTATCTTGTCATCGTACTGCTGCATTCTTACCAAAAACATGCTGATTAACACAAATACAGAGTAACTCTTGGATGTACATAATCCATTTACACAAAAGAGCAGAATACAATTATGAGGCCCTTTCCCCAAATTAAGCACCATGCATTTTTCACGAGCACATAAAGGCTTCTGGTGCTTGCAGATTCAATTAATTCTTACTACAACTTCCAAAATGTTAAGGAATACTAAAAAATCCTTCCACTGTTTGGGATATCTAAAGCTGTCCATGGTCACTATAAAATAAAGCACTACTTGACTTGTCATGCCCAATATTAATACTGCATGAAATGGTCGACATTCACTGAATATCTTTTCTTTCATGTTAGTTGTACCCTAACTGCAGCATTGATACATCATTAAAATCACTTCACGCAAACAATAACCTCAATAACTAGCACCAAATATTCTGCTGACTTCCAGATTATACCTTAAACCTTTCCTGAAAAAAAAAAGCTCTGAACAAGCTTTCACATTATTTTCCCCCATTATCATCCATGGGAATCCCTAATATACTTTTAATTGGCAACAGCAAACATGATTTGTAATGAAAATTTCCAGCGAGTGCATGTTAACGGCTGTTTTATGAGAAACGCTGTGGTTTCGGTACATTGGACTTCGCCACCCTATGACAATTACGACTGGCAAACGCTGCTGTGAGAGGTTGGGGTAGTGATTACACATCTGAGTGCTTCACCTAAAGCAATGCCCACAGCAGGGACATGTTTCCTTCCAACATGAACATCCTAAGGTTTCATTATGAACATCACATTGTTTGATTAAATTCTAGCTTTTGTTACTGAAGCCAACCTTTGGAAAAGACTAAAATTATAAAAGAGTGTAGTGGGTTTCCCCCCCTCCGCATGTTTAGTGTTGTAGTCTCCTCCAAAATGCCGCTTGTGCTACTCTGCATCTTTCACCCAACCTTCCTCCTCAACCATCTTCCATCTCCTACACATATTTATCCAACATCCGTCACCATACCAGAAGAAAAAATCCATTCCCTAAGAAAGTAAGACACCGGTTTGGGGCTTGATGAGGAAGAGATGGCATGTACATGGTGTAGTGGTAAGTATGGTAGGAAGGAAAGAAACATTGTTTCTGAAAAACCGACAGAGAGAAGCGACGGTTTGGTACTTACCGAGGCCGACCGGATCTCGCCTTGGTCCAGTATGACATGATGCTGTTCCCATCTCCGTAAGTACTTGGAGCTTAAAATCTTGCTGACCAGTGTCCGCGTATGGTGTAGCCAGCAAATCTGGACGTCTCCCTCGTGGAGTAAGGCGTATCTCGTTCCAGCAGCGACGGTAAAACCCGTCTTCGGGCCGCCACTGTTGCTAGTCGTGTTTCCCGGTTCTGAAGCGTTCGCCATTTTGCGTGTGTTGTTATTGCACGGGCAGCACCCACCTCCGACCAACCGGAGTCGAATGCGCGACCCCTTCGCCGCTCACTCGCAAACCTCTCTAAGGAAAACCACTGTCATACTTCTGTCCACTATTTTCTCGAGACAACAGTCCGTTCGATGTCCCAAACAAGCAGGAAAGACGGTCACAGATGGCCTTATCGTCTGGTTTTCTCTCCGCTGTACATCCGAGTACAGTTGGGCTGGGCGTCACGTGACCCTCTGACGTCAGTGCCTTCGGCTATTTATGGAACTCGAGTTGGACAACGTGAGGAGTCCGGGAAGAAGTGTCTGAAACACTCTATTCTCAAAGTACGAGTCAAACTAAATCTTTGACATATGATAACAACACAAGACACAAACGTGCGTGTTGCTTCCCAACGAACACCGTTCCCCAACTTTTTGTTCTTTCCCAGATTGTCAAATAATGACAAGCGATGCTCACTGAGTCAATAGAAACCACCGGTAAACGGAAGAAGTCGATGCGTCAATGAGTTATTCACTTAGGTAACAAAGTTTTCTACCCCACATGTTCACACCGGTAGCAATTGGATGAATCGTTCTAATCGTCTGAACTATTTCCCACGTAAGAATCTTACAAAAAAGGTTTGACGTATATAAATGAGTCTGTAGTTCGTAGCAAAAGCCAACCAATTTGCTATCTAACGCTAACGTTATGACTGGACTTTCGGTTTATGCAAATTGCTTAACGTAGTTTCCTGTATAGTCTTGCTTCATGATAACGGAGGGTGACTGTGAAAGCGTTTTTTGTAAAGACAGATCGCTGCACCAACAAGCATAACGTTTCCCAATCCATGCTAAATGCGGTAGCACCATTCCGACACGACCAGAAGTATATGTTAATTTTCATTTGTCAGTGCCCGTGGCCTGAGATAGAAAGCTGTTTATTTTTCCGGTCTTCAGGGATGAAAGACGTCAGTGCCACGCTAATCCTCTCACGGCCCGTGCAGATGAGGTACCTGGGACAACTCGCGGTTTCCTGACAGTCAATCAGAGAAAACCGCGAGCAAAGTAACCTCCCGAAACAGACTTGGAGAGGGCGGGTCGTGACGTCTTATGAGTGATTTAACTGCCGAAGTTCCTCACGTGGCTCTCCCCGACGTAATAACACGGAACGTATTTACAGTGCGAAAGAGAAAAATATGTACATAGCTCCTCAAGTAACAGTTACTTAAATGCGTCTGCACTGATGACGCGTTTGAACTAAGTATACTGCAGCGTGTATATTTTGGTTACAATGTATAAAAGAAATGTTAGATTGCAGTAGATCCTCCTGATGTATTCCTGTAATTCACTCAGTGATAGCAAATCTTCATGTCATACTTGGGCCGGAATACCGGTCCATGCAGGTGTTCCGGACGGTCCATATCACTTACAGTGTCCCCGGGGCCCACGGTAGAAGTTGTCTTGTGCAGACTTCAAGTGCGCCCGTCGGTCGAAAATCATGCGAATACCGGATTTGGAAGTTGGAATTGATGTTATGTCATACCCGTGACGCGAAAACCTTCGATACGGGTGTTCCGGACCGGACCATAACTTCCGTATCACACAGGCTCGAAGTTTGTATCACACAAGCTTCCTTCGAGTAAATCGAACTATTTCGAGCGGGCCGAGTGCGGCACAGATGGCAATTCTAATACCTGATTCGGACGTTGGAACATTGCTGTTGTAACACTTTTTCTTCGAGGGCACCAAATTTGTTCAACTTCTGGCTCATTTCGCATCAAAACATGGGTTTTCTCAGGTGGGTATGACTTAAATAAAATACAACGCGGTGTATTCCGCATCACCCTCGGTCCCAGCCCTCCCGCGGGTCGGGCTGGTACCGGATACACCGTGTTGTATTCTATATTTACATCATTCTATTCGAGGACGACAAATTTTCTCAACTTCTGGTGCATTTCATTGAAATGTGTGCTTTTTTCGGGTGGGTATAGATGTAGCATAAATGAGATAAAGGCAGCGGCGCATAGAGACGATGCGGTCAGAGTGACCTGTTGGTAGGTTCACTGAAATACAACACAGTGTATCACTTTCGGTTCGATTGAGACACCACTATAGCATTATTATGACACCCTTTTGATTGATATGTGAAATTTCCGTGCAGATCACGTGAACATAAAGTATTGCTCAAGTGAACATGAAGTACTACAAAATGCACGAGTCAATGGAGCAGTCTTAATCAATATTAATTGAGATTTTCGACGCTTTGCAAGCATTGTTTTCAAAGTCTTTACTTTCACGGGGCAAAACGAAAAAAAAGCGATATGGGGCCAACCAGCAACAAGTTGGCATCTGCAACCACAAAAAACTTTCTTGTGGATTAGGATACATCGCATTAGAAAGGCCAAGAATGCATTTTTCTGAATTCTGACATTGCGAACATATAGGTCGTGCGATCGTCGTACGATTTTTATGTCGAAGGCTTTTCAAGCAGGCCATGGCCAACCACTGACATGGATCCAAAACAGCATTTTGTGTACCAAGACAGGTGAACTTTGCAGAAAACGTACATTTTTGTCCTTCAAAATGCCTGAGGTGTTAGCGATCGCACGACGATCGCACGACCTAACAGGAATATGGCACCGTTCTCCTTCCTTTGCACATAAACATTTGCTCCAGAACCTGTCGATAAACCGATGCTTCTTTCACTTAGTTCTGTCCAGAAGGGACCGCAACTTTGGCAGCCTCGATAGCTGGTATAACGTTATAACGTTGCGTGTCCAAACTTTCATTGACTGACAGATCGGCGTCACGTGGGACATGCGCAATTCCAGCACTCGCATAATCGTTACATATGTATCAGTGGTATTCTAATACTAGTAAATTCACATACATCATCATTTGTTTGTCCGGTAAACCACCTTTAGAAGTAAAACATTAACTTTGTAAAGTAAATTTTATGGATAACATCCGCCCGCTCATTACTTTTCTGATTTCACAAAAAACATGAATTTTTTTCTTCTTTGGGGATTTGAAACATTTGCTTTTTTCATAGAGCTACTTCTTATATAGTGCTATACCCTTGGACTGTTGAATCCTATACTGCACCGGTTTCCATATGTCTGTTGTCCCCTGCCCTCGTCAAATTGTCATCAATGTTTATACCCCCTCCATGTATGTATATTGGGGTTAATCCCTACTGTGAACTCGGAAGGCTGGGTGGGTTATATTTCTTGTCGTGTTGTCAGTTTCAGGAGTCCATCTGGTCGTACGTTAAAGTGGTAACCGTAACGGGTTGGGTGTACTTCGAAGTGTTACAGGTCGGTGGTTATTTTGTTGCACTGCTATCAGTTGGTCTCAACAGATAAACACCCAACAAAGTACGTATGTCCTCTGTTGTTCGGGAGCAAAGATCAAAACACTCCCTGGGAAAAGTTCAAAAGAAATCGAATGTCTCACATCCCCGTGAAATATTTGGTTTGTTTGGGGATATGGCGTGTGTCGGTCAATATTGGCTATGGGAAAATCATAGTTAACATCAGCCCTACAGCGTCGGCTATGGATAAACTATCCTACTCTCTGCCGCATATAAAGTCACATCTGTAAGCTGACTCTGGTAACTTGTTTACATCGCAAAGTTCTTTTCTGTGGATACGACTCTCTTCTGCACTGCGCATTAATCTAGCCTCTCTTGTTTTTCGCTGCCTGGACATTGTATATCTCCAGCTCGGGGAACCACCATACCATAGCCATCACCATAGCCTTATCCTGCACCACAACAGTTGATGCTCGTCAGTCCGAAGTCGCCCAGGTGCCCCGGCAAGTTGAGGTCATTGACCTCGTCGGGCAGACCAGTTGTCTTTAGACTATACCACACTTCTTTCAGGAAGGGGTGTCGGCCAGTTATTCCTCTACACTTGAAAAAAAACTCCTAAGGGGGTAATAAGATCGAGGTAATAATTTTGTATACGAGGAGAAGCCAACTCATCAGTCAGCAGGCAACTCAGTAACTGAAACTTTCAGTCCCATGCTGATCCTCTGTTTTGAAAGAGGCTTTCCTAGCTCTTCGTTTGATACATTCAGTTGATTGTTTCATCATTTGTTGACCTGTGAACACCGCAACACCGCAAGAAAATAAAGTATTTGATAACGGGTACCCTCGCCGTGCTCGACCTCGCAGACAAACTACTTCACTGAGAATACAGGGCTTAGCAAGTTAAGAGGCTAAAGGTTGTTGTTCCAATAATAATAACTTGTTTTAATTGATTTGTGATAGTCAATTTGGGCCCGGTTGGCTCCAAAGCAACATACTGTAAAGGGGGAAATATTCGCGGTGGTTTTATGCTGGCGGTTTTCACTGTGACCTCTTCACCGAGAATCTACAAACACCACAAACTGTCCGCCTACCCGCTTGTTTCAACCGCGAACCTAAAACCACTGCGAGCACTCCATTTTCTCCATGCCGCAAAACTAAGTCCCCGCCAACATTTCCCCTTTAACAGTATCTTCTCTGCCGTAGACTACACTGTAAAGTGCACATACGACAGGTGCCAAGTCATTGTTAGTGCAGCAGCCAAGTCATTGCTAGTGAAGCAGTTATCCCCTTCATTGCTAGTAAAGTAGTTATCCTACTACACTTTCCTGTATAGTAGAGCCTTCGCGGTTTGGAGGCAGGAATCCGTGTCACGATTGTATTGAAAACATTCCATCAAGCAGTGGTGTGCGTCACACTTTGTCCATGACGTCACGGGAGCCCGCACCACAGACATGCCCACTCTTCTCGTGACCGGAGCCAGATGGTGCCAATGACGAGTGTGTCGTCCAGATGGGAACATCCTCTAGGCCCTTTTCATATACCCAGACCGTAGTGATGTACTGTAAAATGCTCTCTAAGCAGAGGTTGAGTCGCGGAAATATAGTTGTAGTAGTCGGGAAATTTACAGTATTCCTCGTAAGAGGAGCGCGCCTGTAAATGTCTCGAGTCTCGACTACTACTAGTACTACTATATATCTTCGCGACTCAACCTCTGATTGAAGAGTACTGTAAAAAGTGTAAAAGGAAATGCTAGGATTGGTTTTACGTTCACGTTTTTTACGGTGACCTCTCCACCGTGAACTTAAATCCACCGCGTACATGGCATTTTTATCCGCGAACTTAACACACCGCCTCGAACACTTCATTTTCTCCCCACTATAGCAAAATTAAGTCCCCGCAAACCTTTCCCCCATTACGGTACTTCGGGGTTAATTGGACTCGACGACGGTAAAGGTAAAATGGCCGACCTGGCACTGAGGACAAAGCATGACGCTTTTTTTTTCGTCAGGAATTAGGGCAATGCGGCTTCGCTAGGGCTCGTGTATTCTAGCCAAGCGCACCGGCGGGTCATCCCTTCTCTTCTCGATAAGTGTGTTGGGTTCTTTTACGTACAGACGTTTGATGCCATGAGCTACTTAACGTGTGGCCCGCCGGCTTTCAATCCCCATCTGAACTTCTGAGTACAACCTCCAATCGTGTTCTGTACGATCTCCAATCGTGTTTTAGTGGTAGCAGGTCTATCGTTAGTCACAGTTTACCAGTACTAGCACTCTGAAGCGGCCTAGTGTATCACTGCAGAAATATGCTCCGTCAACTGCCGCACTACAATCGACTCACTATCTCTCAGTCGGGCAAGGTCAACTCGTATATAGACTGCAGTACACCAAAGATCGATAAAGACATGAAGACGACGGATGTATGGTTTGCTTCTGTACGTCAGAACTTCATGTACATAGTATCGACATAGCAACCCGTGACCCCAAGTTGAGTCTGGTGCTTAGATTAGTCTAGAACCGTGACGTCCAAAGCTGACAGGAGCTCGGGGTGATTAACGGCAGTAACTTAAGGAGATGGGAATCGATGTACTTAAGAATTATCGCCCCGACAGCTTCCTTAGTTCTGAATGGGGTCTGCACTGGCTCTTGTGAAAGATTCCAGAAGCGGTAAACCAGCTCAGATGCACGTGCTGATACCGGCTGGAGCGCTTCGACTCCGTCATAAGACACATTAGGTCAACGAAGATGTGCATTAATTTACACGTGCAACGGACGACATTCTGGATAGATGACGCGCTTCCATCGATCCTTTGTTTATATATAATACAGAACTTCTGTCTTCTTGGGCCACGTCGTACATCGAGGATGCATGGTAAGACGAATATAGTTCTTCCTATAGCTACACCTGCAGCAGTTTAAGGCCTGTGACACCTGTAGATTCTCAGTCGAGCAGTTATATGGCCATAACTTTTGATGTAACCATCTGTTTTCAACAATTTTTGGCCAGTTAACGTAATTCACCCATATTCAAAATATGATGACAAGAAAATTGTGCATCCTCAATATTTTGGGTTTAAAAAACCATTTTTTGGTAAAAAATAGGGATGCTATTAAAATGGGTCTGTGCCCACTATGAAATGATTGTCTAACTGAGTCATATTTTCTGGAGTAATAGATTATATCTCTGTGATATCTAATATGCCAGGGGATCGTGCCGCTATACCTAGGTAAGGCTCGATTTTGGGCCAAAAACAGAATTTTTTGACAATTTTTTGGTATTTTTCGTACAAATATCAATACAGCCACGGAAATCAAAGATATTGCAAGAAGACCCGCTTGATTTCTGAAGGTCTAAGGCTTAATGAACCTAAATCTGCCCAAAACTCGTAATAAAACTGGTGCCCTGATGTGGGCAGGGGCCGACGAAACACTACTTACCCTACAAGAACTGCACCCAAGTAAGACATGTTTGACTGTACGTAACGTTAACCGATAGTAAAATATGAATGTTTTATGGCTGTATCTGTTAAATCGCTGTCGTATCAATGCGAAATTTCGCAAGCAGTTAGCCTTATAAGGCATCAGTTAACTGCCATACAATCATTTTGGGCTAGAAATACCGATTTATAGCATTACTTTGCTGCTTCCTTGAAGTATGAGCGCCTCGCTGTTTTCCCGCCACTCCACACCCGGGGGGGTCGGAACACATGTTCGGACTGTACCACTTGCAGCTCTCGCGGGGGTGCCCTTTTGTTAACCGCTTCTAGTTATGCCGATATTTGATAAATACTAGATCAATATCTTTAGCATTCAACATTAATAAGTCTCAAGAAGTAGTTAGTGTGGCCCGTGCATCGTAAGTTCCTGTTTTCGCAATGTAACATTAGGTACTGACATTGGACCGTTCTAAAAACGCTCCGGCCCGGCGGGGTTACCTGAGGTCACGCAGTGGTTCGAATTTCATGTTCGACCAAAATTGTCACAGGCCTTAAACTGCCTGTGTGATAGAGATAAACACAAGCATGCCTAGTAACCGCACCAGTGAAGGCAGGTGTGTTTTCGCTTTTGTGTTACAACAGTACCTTTGGGCGGTTTACGTGACTTGCGTTTGCGTGCCATGGCTATCTCTGTGACAGATCGTCCTAAACTTAGTAAACAAAGCAACACACTCTTGAGTCTGCACTCTTTCATAAGGGACGCTTTGAAGAACGTACAACAAGTCATGCACTGCAACCGAAGTAGACCTATGTCTATGTCTGTCCCTCAAAATGTTGTCCAAATTGTATAAAATTCCCCGACGCTGCTGCCTCTCGTCTAACACTTTCCAAGCCACCACGCCAATCAATAAAGATAATAAATTCCTAAACTCTACTGGTGGTATGCATGTTGTTCAAGTAAAGCGGTCATGTCACTGGACTGCGCCAACTTTGCTGTGAGTTTATGCCAATTTCCCCTTGCTGACGTGCGACACATGTACACGTGTATGAAGCCCATGTGAGCAAAACAAAGTGGCCCGGAATGTTACATTATCAGTTTCGATACATAAGACGTCTTTGTTGGAGATCACAGTGTTGCAACGAAACTAAAAACCAATTTACAATGATTTTATATAGAAAGATATTTGTAGTGATATTATAGCCTTGGACACAGCCGTATCATAGCTCCCGAGTCTCTTCTATCATCTCCACATGGAATAACAGTCAGAAGAGATTCGGGAGCTAAAAATTCTGGATATGATTTTTGGACCATATGGATGACGTCATTAAATTTAATTGCCCCTTTTTTTAAGAGAAAATACAGCATTTTGGTACATACCGCTGCAATAGCACTTTGTTTTTTTAAATGTTTTTCAAGTGCATGATGATGAAAGATACAAACGTGCGTTCACACATCTCGATATCTACTAATTGTTTGGAATTGTTAGTAAATGATGTTTTTAGATTTTAAAAAACATTTATTTTCTGATAACTACAGATAATTAGTAGTCTAATAACTACAGATAATTAGTAGATATCAAGATGTGCAAACGTACGTTAGCTTTTATCATTATGCACATGAAAAACATAGTTTCATTGCTGTTGTATGTGCTGTATTTTCTCTGAGAAAAAAAGATAAAAGGGGCAATAAAACTTTATGACATCATCATTATGGTCCCAAAAAATTATCTTTAGAATTATTTCATGTCCAGCTATCATTGTTAAATATAACTCCATTCTTCCTTAATTCAATAATTAGAAAACAATGGAAGGTCAAAATGCCAATTTAGCCATACCCTGGGAGCGAGCCAGGACCGTGTAGCTAGCGAGTTTTGTTCGGGGAGCCAAGGCAGTCAGCCCGCCCGATCTCACATAAGCGCTCCGGGGAGTTTAAGCCTGAAGGAGTTATCGCAGGTGGAGCTCACCGGGTTTAACTCATCGGGGCGCGGCGCTAATAGGAGATCGGGCGGGCCTGACTGTCTTGGGCCACCGAATAAACTGTCCTAGCTGCCCGATCCTGGCTGGCTCCCAGGGTAATTTAGCCAGGAAGGAAATCTTAAAGATCGAAGTCGGAAACTGTTGTTGTCGGAGCAAAAAGAGGCACTTATCATCAGTTCAATGTGGACACTTTGAATACTGTTCAGTATCAACGTCTGAAAAGTATACTGTCGGTCTATGGCCACGTGTCACTTTACAAATATACAATTCTAAATGGCTCCGCGACAGTATGTTAATTGAGACTGGTCTAACGAAGTACAATTGAATTTTAAGGATAACATCCTCAGCAGACATCAAATCTAATAAAGATGTGCGGAAAAAAAGGAAAGATAAAAAAAAAGTACCCAAAGTTTCCATGAACGTTGCCACAACAATCGAAGCGAAAACATTGAATAACAGCCCGTATATAAGTCTTTTATCCGCGGTGAATTCGCGAAGTGTGGTAGTCTAGCATCACTTTACCACGTTGATAACTACACTGAAAATAACGCTACCACGCTAGTGTTGCTTCTACAACTTCCGAACTAGTTCAACTTCTACCACTTCACTTATGGTTACATCATTAGTGTCATTTATGTGTGTACAATACATGTATATTTTCGCATTCGCCCGTAGTAGTATTTTTATTGACCAACTCTGGAGGACAATGAAATTTACATTTCTTTAAAAATCAGTCGAAAAATAATGCTCAATGTGCCGATGACATCCAGTAGAATTTACTGGCGCCGATGACATCCAGTAGAATTTACTGGCTAAGAACAGTAGCGTAGCAATCATAGGCAATATCATGATCAAGTTCTCATTTCTTTCTACAACTCGTATAGGTACGTTCTGTTTTTTTATTGTCTTTAAGTTAATTGCTTTGTCGTTGAGCACAACTTAATATGTTCTGTACAGTAATGACGGCCTTGACGTTGCTGTGGGTGATCTTCTGTTAGTGTATTCATATCGATTTGTTTTTTTTCACCACAGATGTGCGAGCTTCTCCAGGAATTCTCGGCTATGACGTCAGTCGATTATGTGTGTGAATGTATAACGCCGCTTTTAGTTAAGAATGAGTGGTGGCGTCATCCGACTGTTAGTATTATTAACCCGTCTCAGGTAAACACAGGCTCCCTGCAGCTGTGATGTGACTATTGTTTGTTTGTTTATGTTATGTTTATCCAATACTGTAAATACATTTAAGTTCGCATGGCGGGGATTCAATTTCGCGGTAGCGGGAAAAGGACTGTTCGCGATGGTTTTAGGTTCGTCGTAGCACCATGCACTGTAGTCTCTTACTGCCATGGAAAAATATTCGCGGTGGTTTTATGTTCGCGGTGAATTTGCAACATAAAACCGCGAACATACAACCACCGCGAACATTTCTGCATTTACATTAGTCCCGTCTACCTCTGTCAAAATTTAGAAATGCCAAATAAAAGCATAACAGTGCAGATATTCGACGGACAGTCTCTCATTGGTCGAACCAGTATTCCTGTATCCTCATTGCTTTAACCGCTAAATGTGATGGGTGTACAGATCGGGATTGATCTAATAGGCACTCGTACGAGTATAGTAGTAACTTTAAAGTACCGAAAGATTCTTATCTGGGCTTCTATTTGTATGGGCTAGTGATCTCTGCTGTTTATATCAACTGTTGGCAGCGATAGTATATGTAGTTTACACCCGGAGCCATGGCCTCTTTATTTGGACATACAACGTTAGAACTATATCTTGTCAGTCCAAAACAAAACCCATCGGTGCAACATTACCAAAAACAGAGTACAGAGTACAGAGACGTTTCATGTCCCGACACAAATTCTTTCTATCTAGTCCGATACAATAAAATAATACTTGTACTGAAGGCTAGTGTACCACACAAGTGAACTAGTTTTACTTCTACAATTACACTCATTGTGACCTCACTAGTGTCACTTCTACAAGTACACTCAAGGCTACCGCACGGCTTATATCCGCCCATGGGGGGATTTTCACGTTGAACCTGTCCAAAGAGTAACGATTTTCAAGTGAATTTCAAACTGCGCGCGTTGACGTCATCCACAAAACTTACCGTGTTGTGGCAGGCGGCAGGAACTGAAGACGGTCACGATTGGACTTCCCTCGAGGAGAAGTCTATTTTTGGCAGGTGCGTCAGCGGAAGCCGCAGGGTTCTGACCTCAACTCGTGGACATGTAGTCTACAAGGCCCCGAAGGTCAGGCACTGTCGTCAAAAGTATACCGTAGCTCGCGTCTAGCAAGGGCGTACTGGTTTTGATTATAGTCACCACAGGATGTAGTATCTAACTTTGCCAAACCGAACTTTCCCTAATGGTTGATTTTGTTGATGCTTGAGCTGGTCTTGTTACGGGTTACTCTTTGTGTTTAGGTGGCCACCATCATCTTGTTGATGTTTCCGCCACACTTACTGACTTAGACTCTAGACTGAGTTCTTGGTTAGAGTCACTAGCAGGCCCCAATGTTGTGCCCGGATTGGGAACTTCGCACCTATGCTGGCTATTCCCCCACTGGAATTACACACCGCAAGTTCCGTGTCATGATGTAACGCTAATGCTCCTTTTTACGCGGGGCAATCTATATCCGTTGTCTCTAAAAAGAGGGTCTGCATGCTCTTTTACGTAAGGCGTAGGCAGCCAATTTTATTTCCCGTAATTCGTAGGGAAAACCATCTTATCTACGTAATTCGTAGCGAGGCGACCAAATTTAGCGTAATTGCCTTCCTTGATTTAGCGTAATACGTAGGGGGTTCTTTTAAATTCAGCGTAAATCGTTGTCGGAACTCCCCATGCAGACCCTCTAAAAAGAAGGTATTTAGGGACATCAAGTAAATTGACGGCGGTTTCAAATAGCAACATTTTCACAATTGTATAGTCGCGGATAAAGATGAACTAGCGTTACGGATATTATAACCGGAGTCAGGAAACGGTATTCCCTCGCCGTTATTAACAATAAGCTGTCATCGTCCATTATCTTACATAATTTTCTGTATTAAAAACATCGCTGAACTGAACAAGCTACACTCGCATGACTCTCGCGTGACACTCGCAAGTTTTAGACGACAGCTCAATTACTCCTAATGTTGAACTGCCCGCCGCACAAGACTGGACAAGCCGTCACAGCAAGGCCTTCTTGCGGTTTGAATCCGAAATGCAAAAAGTTAAAAAGTCAAATAGTCTACGTATTTTGACCACGTAGATCACGTCAAAGAAGTTGTTGATATAGCTTTACTTCCAGCCGGTACCATCACCTCAAACAAATGTTCTCATCCACTGAGTTTTTTCCATGTCATTCCGTCTCAATTGACGGTAGAATATATTTTGCGTTCGGTAAGGAAAATGTCAGGATTGAAGGCGCTTTTATCCTTGGGTAAACAATCTTCACTACGTATACCATGAAGATATAGCCAAGGAAGAAAATCGAAAGGAAAGACAAAGCAACGGGTGAATGCTTGCGGCGGCTGAAGAAATCGTTTTGGAAAGACGATGTGTAAAAGAATTGCCGCGACCCGGGATTGAACCGGGGACCTTTAGATCACCAGTTAGACAGGCCGGTGTGTCGGCCTCCGGGACTTCAGTCTAACGCTCTCCCAACTGAGCTATCGCGGCGGGTGAGGGGGCTGGCAACGTGATTGGATAATAACCCAAGATGACGTAATTTGGCATTCTCCTTCCCAGGGTATAGATGTCGTTTGTAAAACCACAGCGCTTCCCTGCGGTTTTAATAAGAAATGCAACATTTGTACCACTCAACGTCAATTAGCGTTTGGGTGTCTGATATCTCAAGATGTTTTCACTACAGTATAATACTAGTACACACTAGCACACAGACATCACTCCTGCTTATTACTTCAACTAAAGCTCTATCACCAACGTTACATTTCTTTGAAAGCAATTTTGCAAGAGTTGATAAAGTAATTAAAAAACGGTGGGCATTTTCCATAAGGATGTTTCAATCACGACCAAAGCCTCCCTACTTTATATCGACATCAACAATCAGAAAAGCAATTTAAAGCAGTTTTTCATTAGCCTGGGTACCATCGTAATTCGTTACGGCGTTGATGAAAGCTCCTTAGTTAACGCTTGCTCTCTAAGTCTTTGTTACCCATGCTAGTTTGCCTGGTCCTTCTCTCATGTCTCTTTATAATAGTAGCCTGGATACCAGACCCAAGCCCGATCTCAAAAATATCTATCATGTATGGTATCCAGGCTAGTGTCTTTAACTTGCCTCTCTCCCTGCTAATAATGGTGTAGAGTTCTCAAGTGTTTTTTTTCTTTCTCCTGACTACAGTTATTATGACCGCTTATATGTAAAGGTAAGGCCAAGCCATCTTAATTATATGGATGGCATTAGCGCGTGCATCCATTTTCATTTGTGAATTGTGAATATTGTAAAGATACAGAATCAACATTATGCAATAAAATTTATTGCAAAAAGTGACGAAACTGATGCGAATGAGCAAAGTCTTCCAAAAGGTAAAGAGGAAGATGAGGTGAAAAGAAAAAGAAAGACAGAAAAGTTTGGCATACCATGCTCTGTGTTTTCTTTCTCTCTCTCTCTCTCTCTCTCTCTCTCTCTCTCTCTCTCTCTCTCTCTCTCTCTCTCTCTCTCTCTCTCTCTCTCTCTCTCTCTCTCTCCCTCTCTCTCTCTCTCTCTCTCTCTCTCTCTCTCTTTATACCTGCCGATGTGGGCAGCGGGCCACGACAGCCTGCACTCTCTGGTACAGTGTTGTTTGCTCAAGACAACCCGAAGTTCCTGACGACTTTTCATAGTGAAGCAATCTTTCCCCCCGGCTTCTTGGCCCCTTTCACTGACCAGTTTGTTAGTCTTCAGGCAGACGTGCCAGCTGAATTTTTAAAAAAGAAGAATTGGGCCAAATAGGGACAAATAATTTTCTTATGGGTTTTCAGTCAGTATTTTGCAGTCTATCCCTATTAAACGTTTAACGTTATAACGTTAATAGACTCCCGGTCAGTTCACTCATAGGCCAATTAGCTCCTACTAGACTTTTATTCCTAACTCCCCTATTACTACTTAACTATTTGGCCAGGCGGGAGTCTGGTAGAGACTACCAATTTGTGGTGCCCAAGGATATCACTCACATAATCAAGGGGGTTCATATCAGTATGGCATATCGGGATACACCTGTCCTAATGTTGCACAGTGCCCTGGGACAGAGAGCCGTGATGACGCAAGATGGTCTCACAACATAAACCAAGATGGCGGAAAAAGCTGAATCGTGTGGCTCCTCCGTGCTCCAGGAGACAGCACAATGTTTCCGCCGGCCGCAGCACGCAAAATTCCTGCTGGCAAACATGAACGAGCTCCGAGCCCGTCCACACATGTGCGACGTTACTCTCATGGTGGGCGGGAAGGAGTTCTACCTGCAGAAAATCGTGCTGTCGGCTGCAAGCACTTACTTCAGGTGAGGCGTAGCTGTCAGCATTGGCGCGTATTTTATAATATGCATATTGTATGATAGGGGCATCATAGTATTTATCTCATAGCTTACAACACAAGGACATGTCTTACGGCGTCACATTCGTCGTGATCTTCGTACGAATTTGATGTCAGGGTTTCAAGCAGGCTGTGACAGAACCAACCGCCTACAAGGTTCTAGTTCTCAGACAGCCTTTGCAGATGACACGACTGCTGAAGCTTGCACAACACGTGCAGTACAGTATCCCAAGAAATGCCCTTAGTATACGATTGTGCGACGACCTTACGACGATCGTGACCGGACCCAAAGACCCTAAGTTAGCCTAGGTGTAAACACGACTAGGAACAATGCCCCTATCAAAGGTGATCCTCCTGTTGTCACAATGAATAATAGAAAGCAAACAAACAAATGACAAAGGGACAGTAGGAAATTGACAATGTGACATCAACATTGTGTAAACTACTCGGAAGTTGAAGTTGGGTTTAACATCTTCCTTTCTCGGTAATTCTTAGAATGTGGAAAGACTAAGAATGGTGACCATGTTAAGTAAGTTATGCCATGTTGTTGATGTTTCTCTTGTGACTGTCACATTCAACACTGATAGATGTGATTGATTAGTGACATACCAACCTAGTTAGAGGGTCTGCATGGGAGGGAAGGTACTGGTAATGCATGATCGGTAAATTCAATGGTTGATGAACTTGATGGTAAATATAGGAGAGCTGGCAATTGCAATAGTCAACCATAAATCCAGGAACGCCAGCAATACTTACAGTAAATTGATGTGCTTTCCTATATACACTACACTACATGTAGATATATCATATAGGTATCTCAATTACTTCACTACATAAGGCTAGGCTGTGAACGCCTACATGACCCGACACTTTTGAGTCTGTTGTGACTTTTGAGGAATTTGACTTGACACAGGGAATTTTGTCAATAATGCTTTTAAGCATGCGATGTGGAATCAAAGTGACCAATTTGTGCTACTTGTATATGCTTTGTAACTTTAAAGTAGCTATGATAAAAGTAGCTATGATAAAAGAGCATGGAAAAAAAATACAGAACCTCTTTTTCGTATGAACTGGTTCGATCCAAACATCTGACCTCCAGAATCAGCTGTCTCGATTTTTCCAATTACATCCCCATTCTCTGATCCTTGATAATACATTTTGTAAATCTCATAGAATTTTCCGATAGGATAGGGGCTGATTGAGATTTACAGTCAAGGCTCATTGTCATCAACTCAAGCAATAAAAATGTAGACATGTCATTAATACATGCAGGTTTGCCATTGTCAGCAGACGTGTTTGTCATGATACATTTCTATCACCATGGAGGGCAAGACAATGGTATTGCTTTGTACAGTGATCAGTATTTAACAAATTAAATGGTATGTATGTTCAAGGTATCATGCCATTGTGCCCAGTAAGAACACTAACAACGCCAACAAATTTCTCATACTCAAATCCTATCACTATATAGTATATATCAGGAACAAATTCGTACCAATAGTAACTGTCGACCTGTTAAACCTACAAGAAAGTTTATTTTCCCGGTCAAAATGATATGCATTGGTATACAGACCATGCTCAGTGACTGCCTGGTTGTAGGACAGGCAGTGTCATGGGTTTATAGCCCCAGGGTAAGATGACTATCGACATGCAATGATACATCCGGAGATGTTAGGAGATAGGAAAGAGTACATGTACTGTGTATCTTGTTTGTTAATTGATCCTTTCTGGCTACAACTTACTGTAGATTGTGAAATGTTTCATTTTTCACAGTTTTTGTGGTGGCCTCTCCACAAAATCCTAACAATAAGTAACATCCTAAATGTGCATTATGTAATTCTACTATAACAAAGTTATTTCAACCAGAGATTTCAAACACAGCAAAAACATCCTTTTGGCTTTTCCATTCACCAGGAAAGTGAATTAATTTATCAAGCTTAGGCCACACCAATTTAATTTCTTGGTTCACGGATTTTTTCATAAAAAATATGGAGCGAGAGGGCGAAATAAAAATAAAAATTGTAAAATGGTTGGGGTAAAGGTAACGGCTAATCCAAAACATAAAGAGTAAAAAGTTTTCAGCTTGAAAAAAAGTACAAAAACACTATTACTGTACAGTAACAGCACCTGTTCGTTGAAAATTACAAAAGTAGTGTCAGCTTTTATGTTTGCTACACCAGAAAGTTGGTGAATGGTTTCATTAATTGTGAAAAATTGCTGTGTGGTAATTTTTATTTTTATTTTGTTTTCCAAAAAATAGGAGCGAGCGAATCCGTGAACCAAGACATTAAATTGGTGTGGCCTTAAGTTTGACTGTGAAAAAAGTTGGTGCATCTTTAGTATGTTATCCTATTCCAGAGGATCTCATTAGCTTCTTTCTTTTATTCTCCCCTACATTTCTTTGATTTTTGTTCTTTGATCTTTCTGGATTCCTTCTCTGTATACATGCATGTCCATCAGGCCAGAGAGAGCCGCCAGACTGAACACATTGTGGAATGCACAATGTTTGTATTTGTAGAACCTACATGTACTAGTAGATATATTGGATTAGCCTGGGTGCTGTCTGACATATCATCTACTATATTTTCTATCAGACTAGAAAAGATATGGAAAATCTTGCATAGTACCAACTTCTACTAAACATATTTTGCCATGAATCTTGTCTGTACATGCAACTGTTCATTTCTTTTTCTGCAGGGCGTTATTTGATTATAGCAAAGGACAGGGACAAGTTGGAGACAAGCCGTTACAGATCGAGGCAGAGAGCCTAACGGCGTCTGTTTTTGAACAAATCGTGGAGTACATTTACACAGGGAAGATCGACATCAGTGAAGACAATGTCCAAGACATTCTCCAAGCTGCTGACATCCTCCTTATGACAGATCTTAAGGACTTGTGCTGCGAGTTCCTCGAGCAGGTTATCAGTCCCGAGAACTGTCTGGGGATCCGCAACTTTGCCGAACTCTTCAACTGTCCAGAGATCCACTTCTTCGCGACGGAGTACATGGAGATGTCCTTTCACCAGGTCATGTTTACTGAGGAGTTTCTGGAGCTGACGTTCGAACAGCTGCTGGAGATCCTAGAACACGACAAACTGAACGTACGCAACGAACAGGACATCGTGGAGTGCGTGCTGAAGTGGCTGGAGCACCAGCCGGAGAGCCGGGTGGAGCACCTGCAGCAGCTGCTGTCCAGCCTGTGGTTGGAGACGTTAGAGGCGCGGTACATCGAGGAGAGGATCGCCAAGCATGAGCTGGTGATAGACATCGGTCCGGTGCAGACCATGCTGCTGGAACACATGCAGCCCAAGTCGGAGGAGCAAAGCTGGAACTCCACGCGCCCCAGAGGGTACATGGACGTTATCGTCGCTATCGGGGGAGAGAGTCGCAGGTAAATTGTGTAAAATGTAGTTCCTATGTGATCTCTTCATCAAGTTTAGGTGACCTACTTTAAACTGTACATTTCCATGCCCTGAGGGAAATTTTTTTGATATAATATTAACTTCTTGGAATATTTTACTATGATATGCTTCCTGTGTTTGGAATCCATGTACAAAGAAAGACAAAGATGAATTAGAAAGGGTACAAAACAAAGCTGCCAGATTCTCTACATGAACAAACAAACATGTAACAGGGGTGCTAGTTTTACAAACAGGAAAACAGATCTGCAGTGGACGTCATTTGAAAACAGAAGAATATATCCAGACTATGCATGATACGTAAAATAACAATATGACTAATTAAGTGCTTTATGTTACATATAGGTGTGACATGTTCTTTAGTGAAATGTAACTGGCTGCTGCTACGCTGCATGCCTGCAATGCTGTTGTGTTATTGCCGAAGGTTATACAGATACAGATCAGATTCCTGTGGCTGTTTAAAAACATAAGTTGTGGCCACAAAACCTTCCTGTTCATGCCATGCTGATGTTTTGTCCACATTGTTATTTCCTGTCCCAGGAACAAGGACAAGGTCCTGGATAACGTGCGGTGTGTGCGGCCGGCGCCCCACAGACAGCACATGTCTGTGTGGATAGACCTCGCTCCTCTTCTCACAGCCAGGAAGGACCACGCTGTCTGTGCAGCAGGTTAGAATCTTAACCTTGAATATTTCTCAAACATTTGTGAGGGTCTGTATGGGAACGTGTCAGATAACCTAACCAAATAGTGAGCATGTTTGGTGGTCCTTCTTATGCAAGAGAAATGTCTGTCTTAAACATTTATGAGGGTCAGACTCTTCAACCAAATGAAGTTGACATGTATCCTGAAGAAGAAAAAGAAGAAGGGTCTACATTTGGGGAATCCTGAGAATGCTTAACAGTAAATCTAGGAGGGGCAGCAGCACTTAATAGAAAAGTCAGGCAGACTGGCAAAAGATTTTTCCTATTTTAGATTCAGAAACATTCCAGTAGATGGAAAATGGGGACATCAACTTGTTTAGGAAAGGAGGCAAAAATACTGGCCAAGTGTTTGGAGGAATGTTTGAAAAGGTGCCTGTCAGATAAGCTAATGAAATTGCACATTGCATTTTCGATGGCCCTTTTCATGCCAAAGAAAACCATATGGTACAGAGCTGTTGATGTATCTTTAGAACAAAGGGAGGTGACAAGATAGCTGTAGAATGATAATGATTTTATTAGTTGTGTTCTTTGAACCAGCATTATTATGATCATCAGGGTATGAAATACCCATCTGTAACCCGACATTTCAGATAAAGAAACCTATAATTATGAAAACTAGCATGAGTCACCAGTTCAAGTGTTCTAACATACTTTCCTCCTTATAGCAGTTTCACCTCTAAGGGGGTAAAGTTTTCAATTGTGTACATATATGTCATAACTCAGGACCCTTTTCATAGATTTGTATGAATTTTGGAATGCTGATAGCTATTGAGGTCCTGAAGAAACATGGCAATTTGGGCCCTCTAGCAGCTTTTCAAGTACTTAAGGCCAACATGTCTTTCCTGAAAGCAGTGTAGTACAATGTCCCATAGACAACTGGTCTGCCTAGCAAGGACACCTGGCTGATGAAACTCAATATTTCAAAGGAGTATGAGATTTTTTATTTCTTGTTTGCAGATCTCAAACCCATACAGTTAATTTTAAGTTGTGATTGACATGCAGTTTGTGCCTGATCCTCTAGGTGGCTACATCTTTGTGTACGGAGGGATCGCTCAGGATGGCCAGGTGCTGTATAGCGGGGAGAGGTATGACCCAGGCAGGAACGAGTGGAAGGAGGTGGCGCCCATGCGCGAGGCCAGGCACTCCTTCGGCCTGGTGGCGATCGGCTGCACGCTGTACGCCATCGGAGGGGAGGGAGACTTTGTATGTGATGCTTATTCTTTACAACAAACAGTATAGTCCAAGTTTTTTTGCCTTAAGAAAATTCTGTGGAGAAAGCACAGAAAATTAAGAACGTAAACATTGTGGTATAGGAATCCTGGGTATGGTAAAGAATAAAATATTTTCTTTTCAATGTTTAACCTTCCCATGTTCTTAAAAGCTGTGAGCACCTGAATATTGTATGTGTTGCTAACCACATGTACACGTACAAACTAATTCTCAGCATGTATTACTTAGTGATACTGTTAAAAGTGTGTTTGCCTTGTACATGTATATGAAAATTTAGCATTACATCCATTCTGTTTTTACCATGCTAGCCTACTCAGCTATGCTTACATGACAGTTCGTTAAGTTAGTATTTTGTTTCATGACACAAAATTTCTTCCTGCAGGGCCAAGTCCTGGAAACCATGGAGCGTTACGACATCTTCTCGGACAAGTGGACCCCCGATGTTAACATGACGGCACCTCGCAAACTGGCCTGCTACGCCACGTGTAACAAGAAGATCTATGCTATTGGTGGGTACCACATACGTCCTATGGGACAAAATGTTTTTCTCCTGCTTTTCTCAGTGAAAAGCGAATGATCCATTGGTTGTTTGTTTGTTTGTTTGTTTGTCATGGTGTGAGTCTGTAGTACCGTGAATATAATATGTGACAGCCTGCCAAGATGTAAGGCAGGAATGGTGTAAAAGAATACTAAGTGACTTGTAGAATTGGTTTGACACTCATCCAATGTTGTAGACAGGCAGAAGTTATTATGCTGACTACACACCCATAGTTTTGTCAAGTCGTTAGGGGTACATACTTAGGGGTATATTTTGGCTGGTTATTCTATGTTTCATTATGTATACTATAGCGTAACTTATGCATGTCCTTACTTTTGTACTACATTGATAATGAACAAAAGTCCACTTAAGTATATCTTAAACTGAAATAATGCTGCTGCTAAAAAGCCAACAGGACTCCTGTGCTGTAAGAAGAGTCTGTAAGTTTCTGTTGGGCCCTACATGTACAGTTGTGACAGAGTCCATACCTTTCCTGACAGGTGGTGGAAGGGTAGGAAAGCTGTACGAGTCGGTGGAATGCTACAACCCCAAAACTCAGCTCTGGAGCTCTGTCAGCCCCCTGGAGGAGCGGCGCTTCCACGCCTGCGCTACCGGAACCCTCGGGAACGAGCTGTACGTCGTCGGGGGGTTCCGGAAGCTGGAGTGTCCCAGTTCTGTGCACCAGGAGATCAAGTTCTGTGGGGGAGAAGTGTACAGCGAGGCTGCTGGGAGGTGGGTTTGTTTGTTTGTCTGTTTCACAAAACTGGTAAACTGGTATAACACAGTTTTGTGCAGTTGTTACAAGCTGCATAGGACCGGAGTATCAATAATATAAGTTTGATCCCTTCATTCCATGGGAAGGACCCCAACGGGACCTCAAGCTCTACATCCCATTCAGGCAGACGTCCATATCCAAAGCCAGGTACCCATTTTCACCTGCTTCAAGTGAGAAAATAGGTATAAATTGCTTTTCCTAATTGGGGCCTGGTATGGGTTCGAACTCGGAACTTTTAGATTCCAAGTCAACAACTCTAATCACAAGAATATATAATAATATGATATAAAATAAGGTACCAGGGTACTGCTGACTCTGCTCCTGTAGGTGTCACCAAAACACAGGGCTCAGAGACAGCTAGATTTTCAAGATTTTGTTTTTGAAAAAAAAAAAAAAATTATTTTTGACCAAACTGCTGGTGTTGTCCTCAGGTGGTTCAAGGTCAGCACCAACACCATGTGCACCATGACGGGGTCGTCTATAGTCAACTCTGCTGTCACCATAGGCAGCAGTGTGTATGTGGTGGGAGACCTGGATGTGGGTAAGTACTGACTTTCATAAGGGCTTCGTACCTAATACCTGCAACGTTGTTTAGGCACATGTCCAGGCCTGAATGTCCAAACTAAGGCATGCGTGGACACTATTTTTGTAGACTTGATAGTAAGTGACAATTTTGATAACCTTGCAGTTAAAAATTTAAGAAATCTTCAAATAGACTTGTTTTGATATTCAAATTGTGTAAATCCCCAAAGATGACATTTCACCCCTAAAGAGGTCAGCTACATGTTTAAACCTTTGACCAAATTTAGGTATAGGTACAGGTTTGTACTTGTGCCCATTTAAAATCTGCTGGATTTTCTGATTGACCATGACCATGTAGACATGATGAGACAGTGTTTGACTCCCCTCAGGTCATCAGTACAACAGTATCCGTGAGTTCCGGATCCCGACGCAGACTTGGCACTGCGTGATGCGGGACTTCCCCAGCGATCAGAAGAACATGCACTGTTGCACCATCCGCATGCCCAGCTGCTTCCTGTTTCGCGCGGAGCTGGAGAAACGGAAAGCCGCCATCGAGGCGCGTGCGCGGCAGATCTACACGCACGCCGCCACGCAGCGGTCCCCCGAGCGGTACGGTTCCGGGGGGATGACGGGAGCCATGGGGGCCATGGCGCGAGGGGAGGATGGGGAGGGAGGGGAAGGTGGGGAGGGAGGGGAGCAGTAACAGCTTACTCTTAAACCAAGCCTAAGAACTTTAGAATCTACAATCGCAACAACCACTCCTTAGGCCTAGCAAAATTAAGGTGTTTTTGATTATGGGCCTGAGAATATTAGGGTTTGTAGATAGGGAATCTCTCTTTTTTTAAAACTTTTGGATATCACTGCATAGGGGCCCCCTACACTCAAATGCACTGGTAAGAACACTGATGTGAGAAAATGGTGTCGCCA
>NC_049984.1:13416958-13471414 GCF_000003815.2 Branchiostoma floridae
TGGGTTGGTCTAGTAACTGGAAACACAAGGTTTTCTCTAGGCCTTACGAAGCCATGTTGACTAAGTGCAGGTAGATAGAGGTATGCTGCATTATAGTTGTGCTGCTTGCATGATCAATGTGGTTAAAGGAATACTCATACTCTCATTGTTCCAAATTGGTGATTATAGTGGGGCCAAGAGTGAGTTGATATTCATATATATACACTGATATTCATGTGCAAGATAAATGTGATATTTATGTATACATGTCTACAAAAACTGTATTTAGTGTTGTATCACACATTTGGTGGTAGAGTACAGTACTCCAAGCCAATGTTCTATATTTTTAGAGCTCATATTTTACTTTTGTGATGTTTCATAGATGTTATGTTCAACTACATGTACAAAGTATGTGGTAATTTTTTAAGATGGCAGAGTTTTTATAAAGCTCAGATGTGTAGCAAATGTGTGCCTTTCATCTTGTAAAAGATTTATGCCAGCTAAGATGTTACAACTTTTATTTCAAGTTAGAAATATGAATGTAGACAAATGTATTTATTACTGATGGGTGAATGCTAACTTTAAATTGGCTATAGGTATTGTGCTAATGTATTGTGCTCAGAAGATATGCTCTAAAGCCTATGTCTGTATCTTAATGCTAAGATAGGTCCATATTTATCTCGGTGTATGTTTCAACATTTGTATATGAAAACCTGTAGTCTGTGTGCATATCAAATGTACATGTAACTTCTGGTGTCTCGATGTAAGGAAGTAACGCAGTATGGAGTACAGGGAATTGTGCAAAAGCTATTTTTGTTGCATGGAGATATTTAGACTGCTACAGATTTTTTAACTGTAATGATATAATTGTATTTTTAATGTCTGCAATGTGCATAATTTAGATTTATTCCAGAACTGTCAAAAAGACAAAGAAAGACCTCGAAGTGTGATGTACAAATAGGACTTTGCAAGGAGCTTAGGTATACTATATGTCACGAGAAAAACATGAGTTAAAAAACTGTATTGAAGAAGGTGATTCAGTGTCTGAAGCATATGATCATGATTGGTGGGATTAATTGGTGTAGTCATAACAAATTTGAACTATATGAGGAAACATGCTAATTATTAGATACTAGTATTGTACATTACGAATTCAGGACTTCAGCATTTATTGAAGGAAAAGGAATGGATAACACTTGGTGTTAAAATAACATTTGGAATGGTGTCTTGTGTCGTATGTGTTTATTTGGCCATTTCTTGTAAAGGAAGACCATCCATCTACAGAACAAGAAAGTAACAATACACATATTTACACCAACATAGGTCCAGTGTAGTCTTTTTCCTTATTGTGTCATTATCAAGAACTGCCCTTCTTGCATGAGTAGAAACAAGTGCTTTTGAAAAAGCCTTGAATTGGTCTATTTTCTATCAAAATACATTACACGGGATTTGTTGAGCAAAGAAAAAGCACTCCGTTATAACTGGGGTTCGAACCTACGCCTGCTTTCCACCCTCATAAACATAATATATTCAAAACGGGGTATTCATACATTTCTTTCAATTTGTAAATCACCAAAATGATATTTTCAAGTCAAATGATAAATTTCATTTATACAATTTATTAATGCACATTGTTGATCAATGTTTAATCTTGTAAGGTAACAATGGGTAAAGGCACCATCTGATCTCACAATGAGGGTTGTGGTAACAAAATCAACTCCTGCAATACCATTACCCTTAAATAGGTGGTGTTCTTGACACGCCAATGCCAAATCTACTTAATCGTTTTGCTCTTGCACTTTAGATTTACTCCGCTAGGTGGTGCTTTTTACATAAAAAACCTGGACAATCTTTTCCTTACATGGGACTACGAGGTTTTCTTGTCTGTGATGTTTGTGGTTATGTTATTTGAAAGTGATAGATATACAAACTGTAATATCTATGACTAGATAGTTGTGATATTCAGATGTAGCTGGACATTATGAACCAACCTTAATTGGAACCAATTAGACCGTTAAGTTAAACACCAGTACAAAACAAGATTGTAAGAAAATAACCATTTATTACTCAGTGTGAGCTAAAATCAAACAATAGCAACAGCTTAGCCACATAAGTACTGACAGATGTTACTATATTTCTACCATTTCCTGTGTATAAACATCAAACTTACCAGTACATTCTATAAGGCTAATTACTCATCAGTATACCTAATTGATTCTACACAGAAGAAACAATAGTGTTATTTAGTTATGTATCTGAACTAGTGAATATAGTCAAGTGTTTCAATGTTAAAATTGCTGTACCACAAAATACATGTATGTAGAGCAATGCTGCATCTCACAATACCATGAAACTATATCAAATAGTAACATTAGTTGAACAGTTCTAAAACATGGCTTTTATGAAGTGAAAACTGCTGTGTGTCTAATGTGCTATCATCAGTAGTCAATTAGTACATAGAATTTCTCAGCAAGTCTCAAGGGACTATGGAACAGGGGAACTGTGGAGGAGTGGTTACTCCCAGCAAAGGGTTTGTTCACCAAATAGTTGGTACATGTGATAAAATTACACATTCTATCTTTTACCATGGTATCATTACTATAAAGAATACATCATGTATCAGAACACATTGTGCCTAATGCTTTTGTGTGAATGACATTGAAGGCTGACGACACCGGGTTCTGGAGAAATTCTCTATTTGGAAATGTAGCTGCTGCTTTGGTGGAATGCCACTGTCAATCAATTTTGGTTGTTGAATGGTGATAAATATCCCCTGGGGACTGAAAAAAGTGGTTTCTGGTTGGGTAAAACAATTGGTTGCTTAACAGCAGACCGTTAACTATGTCTATGTAAAATTGGATGGGATTATTTTATTTTGGTTTATGACTGCAGGTGGTTGGCTGCACCAGGAGGTTGGCTGGCAAGGTTTGACTGACAGTAGAAGGATGGCTACAGCAGCTTTATTCATTAATTACTGCTGTAGTCAGGGGTGGGGAAGTATTGTAAATGCATTTAAGTTTGCGGGGAATCGATTTCGCGGTAGTGGGAAAAAGGACTTTTCGCGGTGGTTTTAAGTTCGTGGGTGCACCATGCACTGTAGTCAGTTAATGCCATGAAAAAAAAACGTACACGGTGGTTTTAAGTTTGCGGTGAAGCAGCCACCACGAAAACCGCGGCCATTAAACCACCGCTAAATATTCAACATTTACATACTATGTTAACCATTGTGATGGTTTAATCAATGTATAAAAAATTCAGTGAATGTTTTGGTCATAACACAATATTCTTGGCAAAGGTAAAAGTAAATAGGATCAATTCAATAAAAGAATTATCATAAATTTTGTCCAAAATTTGTCATACAATCACTCTGAATTCATATCCATTAACCGGTATTCAAGATGGACCCCGAAACTGACACATTGAATAGTCTCCATGGTATTACACTGGGGTCATACCCTTTTGAATGGTTATAAAATGGTAAGGGTCTAAGACATTTGGAGTTGCAAGTTGCATGCTAGTGACTTTCTAAAAAAAGTGAGTCAACTCTGTAAACTGTACAGATACCATACTACTCTACGTGTTGAAAAAAACTAGAGATGGATCCCTTTCGCTAACCTTCTACCATCTTGGATTTTGCAGTCATAAAGACATTTGTCAACTGACTAAGTATCAACATGGCAGACCTAGACTCAAGGCAGAAACAGTTACGTGTGATAGAAGTACAAATATGTACAGTACACATGGACAGCTTGGCTGTCTCTTACAGGGTCATGAGAGAAGGAGAAAGGACAAAGTGATCCACTGATGACTACCTCTGGAAAGTAATGAATTACAGTACATGTATAACCTTGAAGCAACTACAGCTAGGAAAACTAAAGAACCTATAACCTCTCTGCTATAATACTGTACATGTAAAATAAACTCTGTTAGATACTCCTATAGTTTCTTACAGTATATACACATATTATGTTCCCTGCTACAGAATTCCAGTATATTTAAACACTGAAGTTGAACTCTACTTTTAGTTCATTTTCATTAGGTATATATATATAAAAGCAGCAATATGAGTTTCACATTCTCTAAAACTCCAGAGTTGAATGCTTCTTCATAGTTTATATCACAATGTTAAATGTTTGGTATTAGAATCTGGGATATTTACAATGTTAAATAACACCAGTTAAAACGACACTTCCTGTTAAAATTCTACCCAATAAGGTTAAAGACTCTTGAGGTATTTACTGAGGAAAAAAGTTGTGTACTTCATTTGTTCCACATAGCCCCAAAACTACACACCTCCAACATATGTGATAATCTAATTCTATCATGCATTCACACCACTTTCAGAACCAGACCTTAGTTTCTGTCAGTTTGACAGGACAGAATTCCGGAGAAGTCCCTACATGTAACACTTGACAATGTGCAGCAGATTTCACAGTACTTATCTGCACTGTGCTATGCTTACCTGTAAAATATGCCTAACTTTATCCCATGTTCCCCCATCGTTACATTTCTCGTGTTTGTACAATGCTGCTGCCTGAGGTCTTCTCAGATACCCAGGGGACATTGCTGTCTATGCTTCAGAGGTTGTTGATTCCAATGGTCCAGATGTCCTTGTTGTTAATGGTTCAAAGGTCAAAGCTATCAATGGTCCAAAGGTCAATGTTGTCAATGGTTCAGGGGTCATAGCTGTCAATAGTTCAAAGGTCATGGCTGTCAATGGTTCAAAGGTCAAAGCTATCAGTGATCCAAAGGTCAATGCTGTCAATGGTCCAAAGGTCATTGCTGTCAATGGTTCAAAGGTCATTGCTATCAATGGTTCAGGGGTCACAGCTGTCAATAGTTAAGGTCATGGATGTCAATGGTTCAAAGGTCATTGCTGTCAATGGTTCAAAGGCCATTGCTGACAATGGTTCAGGGGTCATAGCTAAAAATGGTCCAAAGGTCATTGCTGTCAATGTTCCAGGGGACATCGCTATCAATGATTCAAAGGCCAAAGCTATCAATGGTTGAAAGGTCATTCCTGCCAGGTCTAAAGGTAATGGTTGGCAATGGTCTAAAGGTCATTGCTGTCAATAGTTCAAAGGTCATTGCAGTCAATGGTTCAGGGGTCATAGCTAAAAATGGTCCAAAGGTCATTGCTGTCAATGTTCCAGGGGACATCGCTATCAATGATTCAAAGGCCAAAGCTATCAATGGTTGAAAGGTCATTCCTGCCAGGTCTAAAGGTAATGGTTGGCAATGGTCACTGTTGTCAATGATCAAAAGGTCATAGCTTGTCAATAATCCAAATGGATTATCTGTCAAAAGTCCAAAGGTCATTGCTGTCCATGCTGGTTCCTCTTGAGGCCTTTGCTATAGATGCCCTGGAGATCATTGCTGTCCAGTGCTGTTTTTTCTTAGACATATGTCCTGACCACACTTTGCACTCTGCTACAACACCAGGATGCTATGTGAAGATGGCGACGACCTCTGCTATGGTTCCCAAAAGTGCACCGAAGACGTTTCCCCAGACAACAAGCCACCCTAGGTGCTGTCGTATCATCTGTTCCACAAGCTGGAGGGTAGGGGTATGGGTGTGTTAGCGAGAAAGTAAAACAGAAAAAATCAACATTGAAACTACTCCAAATAGCAGTTACTCAAATAAAATGGATATGATTTTGGAATTGGTCAGATGCTTCAGGTAGAATCAACTACCTTTCATTGGTGACACTTGTATAGCAAGGTCTGTTGAAGAGCAGGTTTCTAATAAAAAAACTACTGATTGATATGCAAATTAGGTGAGTACAAATTTTAGATACTCCAATAGGAGACAAACATAAGACAAATCCAGCTGCTTGAGCAACTGCTATTTGGCATCTCTTATTACCTGGAAGTCTAACCTTAATTGATGCATTAAAACTACTATTTTGAAGTTCTTGATAAGTTGCATGATGAGGACACAATTACCACATTAAAACAGCTCAAGGCCTTATGATATGAAAGACATTGTCAATTATGTGGAAAAAATGAAAAAGAAGATCTCCTTATGCAATGCCAATCTAAGATGATCCATTTCTCGCACAACAAGAAATATTGGTTGGAGATCTAACAGGTAAAAAAACCCTACTTCCTGACCTTTTTGACCTTTGGTGGTGTGAACTCCTCCATCTTTACTGTCATCATCTCATCCACCTGTGCTCGCATGCTCTCCGCATTCATGAACTCAAAAGTTTTCAGGTTTTTGGCAAGCTGTAGGGCATAGGATAACAAATCAAACAAGAAATCTGAGATCTTACTCCTCTGTGAAATATTGTTTTTTTTTTAAATTTCAGAGCACAACTTTTGCACTACAACAAATTATACTCAACAAGCCCCAAACCACCTGCCGGTATTCCAAATTGTAGTCACTAACCTTGTTGAGGCAGACCAGATGTATGTGGACTATATCAAACTACTTTCAGGAAGGGGGTCACATATTCCTACGCACGGTCCCCAACCAGCTAATCGCCTATGTGGGGACCCTGCTATCTGAAGGGCCACCCCCGGTTACTGACCTAATTATTAATGAGCTTACCCTTATATGGGAACCAGGCAATCAGTGCCCGATCAGGCCTTTGCAAGATCCCTTTTGAAAACTGAAAGGCTATTCTCTGACTGGCTGACAGCTAGTTTGTGGCGGTGCTCACAGTAACCGGGAGTGGCCCTTCAAATAGGAGGAGGATGGTTTGTCAGTTTTGCTGCAGATCTGAAAGTTATGATAGGGGGCCTAAAATTGAATGCCATGATTCTTTGTGACCTCAATGACAACCCATATTCCAAAATTAATACAAATCCATTCATTACACCTTCTGTAATAGTATAAGAGTTGATTCAGACTATTTGTCCACAGCTGCAATGAAGCAAAACATCTGATAACATGACTCACCACCGGTGTCATGTCTCTGCTGAGGCCCTTCATCAGGGGCTGGATCATCTTACTGAGCTTCCCAGCATCCACCCCCATCATGGCCAGCATCATCCCTGGGGAGGGGAGAGGACAGGCTTAACAACCACCTTACACTACAGGGGAGGAGAACTTACAGACAGGAGTTACCTTTAAAAACTGTTCAGTTGGAAATATACTACAAAGGGAGACAATTATGTATTGTAAAAATCTTCTATTAGATTCATAAACAGAGCAAGAAAGTTGCAATTGCATTTGATTTCATGAATCAGTCAGATAAGGAACATGAACTTTTCTCAGCCCTTTACCTGTGCTAGTTGTACGACGGAAAATTCCTTGTGGCCAGAAAACAAGGCATTAGATATGAATAGAAGTTGGGTAGTAAGACTTGGAAAAAATTGTTACAATACACTTGAAGCATTTGACACCAACAATTCTATATCTAGAGAGAAAATTACAAAGAGACAATACATTCCTCATGAGAATGTATTTTTGTGACAATACGGACGACATTGGGTAGTGCACGAGATATAGTACATGCATGTATCTCTACATTACATAGGACTACAGGAAACATTAAATGCAGTATCAACACCCAGTGACGGAATTATAAGGACATGCACATACCTTCTGGCTTCTTGTAGAGCTTCTGGACCTGGTTGTCTATGATCTGCATGACTCGTTCTGACTGCAGTAATCTCTGCAGTTTACTCTCTGGGACAAAACAACAGGTGATATATAGTACTACATGCTGCAGATGTGAAGGGACAGAATATGGGGACTATTCTATTCTGATGTTTACTTCATGTACCTTTTTTTTACACATTGAATTTGGGCTTAAATGTCTTATACTGTGTCTTATTTCTAGTTCTCCACATTTGATGTAACTTTACATTTAGTTCACAAAATCTACAGTGAGGAAGGCAAATAATGTTCAATGGAGCATTATATCATACATGAATGGCATCTTGTCAGATTATATACAGCATTCTATGTTCTTAAGCAGAATTCATGTACATTCATCACAAGTATATTGAAACATTGCATAAGGCCACAGCAAGTACAATTCATCAGTGTGGCAGTGTTGAGTGCAGTTGCAAATGCAATATGTAATACAAGGCTACTACAATGCTGTCACTTATCATCAATAAGAAATAAAAGACTTATGGTCTCTATTTTGAAAATCATGGCATCCTGTTTTTGTTTTTCATCCATACTGTTTTTTCACTCTGGCATTATTTTGGGTATCCTTGAAATCTACTTAATGTAGCTAAACAGCCAATTAGCATGAAAAGAGCCCAAACTAACCACATCTTTGGGAGGCACCATCAGTTTCCAACATTGTGCACAGAAAATGCTTCTTTTGGAGCTACACAAACAACACAAACAACTAAAACAGAAAGAGATCATCGATCTAGTATAAAATTAAGAAATAACTACAAGGGACAAAAGGATTTGACAATTGCGAAGAAAAAATACAACCAAGTAGACAAAAAAGAACTGATGGAAAGAAAACAAGAGAGTGGCTACTATCTCAACTTTACACTGCCAGAAATAAATCACAATGAAATGGTATGAAATTAGAAAGACAGAGGAAATTTTTCAAACTGTTCTACAAAAATATTTCAAATAAACCACACACTCACCTATTTGAAAAGCTGCTAAGAATTCTCCACTCTTTCGATGCATGTAATTTTCAAGGTACTCTGTTTCAAAGAAGGTTTCCAGAACAACGTTCTTTACTGTTTGTCTGATCTCCTTGAACTGTGATGTGATGACTCCACTGGAAGGAAAAGAATATTAAACAAGCTGTTACAACATATGCTACTTAAGTGCAATACTCTTCAAGTCTGTCAGGTGGTGTTCATGCACAGTCCAATAGCAAGAAATTGTACGAACTGTTAATTCTGGAAAAAAGCTTCATGATAACTGACAATCTCAAATTTTCTTAAATTATGCTGTGTTATGTGCCACTAGTCACTACAAGGGTTACAACAATAACAACTTCAGCGGCATCTTTGTTCACAAAGCAATAAACAAAGGAAAATATGACTCTGCAGTTTCTCTCACCTGCCAATGAGCCCAGGTATTCTGTCAAACAGCATCTTGACAGCCAGCCAGTTGGTGACCCCTCCTGACACACTGAACAGGCCCATGGCCCGGAACACTTGCAGGAAGTTCATAGCTGCAACAACAACAAGAATAACAAAACATTCAGCACCATGGACAGGCTATCAAAAAACTTTCTGACTCATGCATTTGCACACTCTCTACAGAGTTGGCATTGGGCAACAATAGATATCATAATTTCTGACCAGAGCAGAAGTTCATTCTGCGTCTTGCAGCATGCCGTGAGTCTGACATGGAGCCTTTGTGCATTTACATGATGGAAGTTGACAACACATTGTCCTGATATATCCATAGCCATTCCATTCTCTGTCACAATTTGCTACAAGATTCAGAATGACCTTCTGCTATCGGTCTTAACTTCAGAATACACTATAAATCTTACAACATAGTTTATTGCGAGTTCTTTTTCCAATACATGAGTGTCTCACCATGCTTCGGAACCCTGGTATCGTTTTTGAAGACCTCCACCAGAGTGATTCCGATGATCATGGCCACCAGGCAGATCAGGTTACTGACTTCACCAACATGGAAGAAATCTCTTATCCTAAACTGTAGGTAAACAACAACAAATATTTAGTCAGACAAGTTCTGTCTCCTTGAGAACAGTGTAAAATGCCTACAAGATACTAGACTAAGTTAACAGGGCTGAGGAATACATGTTAGAAAACGATTTATTAATAACAAAATTTCATTACGCACAGATTGAAAATTCCATATCCCTTGCCAGTGGAAGACACAAAAAAGGCTAGTCTAGTAACAGGAAATTTTTAACAGGAAAAGTTACTAGGCATAACTGTAACTTTTCCCATTGAGACATTACTCTAAATATCTCTCAGCCCCCACAGAGCAGTTTCAATCATATCTATTTCTCCACCAGTTCCCTTCACGCCGGCCTGACCATTCAGTAAAGCTGCCTCTGCTGTGAGACTATCGATCACCTCAGAGTGAATTTGCCCTGCGTGAGAGCAGGCCTCTTGATAAGTGTCTCCTCTACTCCTGCCAAGTACAACTTGATACTACTTATTACGGATTAGTATACAGAATGACTTAACAACTTAGCATTCCCCCTTCTTTGGGAAGAACCTCTTGACTTCCCAATCCTCCCACGGGGGAAATACTTAACGTTGTACTGATTACATATAATGTATAGCCCAACTCCCTGAGGGGTCCTCTAAGAGCCCATTCCTCGCATCGACTCCCAAGGGCATTCTTGTCACGGTTAACCACACTTTCCCCATGAATAGCAAATGCCATTTGCGTCAGAGCTATAAATACCTGTCGCCTCAAACATGTGTGCATTTCTGTTTCTACTTGGCATCTGTCTGTCTGGAGGAATTAGCTGCCAGGTTTGCAACCTCTATTCCTAAACGTTAAGTGGGTTATGTTTAAGAGCCCCCCAAACAACCTGTTCTATTGGTAACACATAAAATAGGAAAAATCTGAATTTATTGAAAATCAATAACGTATAATCTTTGATTAAGGACTGGCAGATGTGACCAGAATTCTACACAGAGTGAAAAAAAGACTACAATATAAAATAGAATCAGAATAAATTACTTTGTAAATGTTTCTTACAGATAAATGCAAATGATAAGAGGCTGGTAATAGGGATATATGATTAGTCAGCTACTATTAGTCATATTATCTACGTAGAATGTACTGTAAAGGGATATACTGTAAAAGGCAAAATGTGGTGGTGGTGGATTTCTGTTCATCATTTCTTAATTAGAACTGTTAAAATTTTTGTTCTGTAATCTGCCAACTGTAAACTAAAACTGCAGTGAACACTCCATTTTCACCCCTATTACTGTGATGTTTTACCATGAACATTTCCCTCTTTTACAGTAATAAGCGTTGGGTTGGCAAGATATAGCAAGCTAAAATACTTATTACAATCCTAATCCTTACTACAAGTAAAGTTTCTAGCTTTCTGCAGCTGTGAGGGGCACTGATGACGGGAGGGGACTTTATAAATATATGTGCCTGCACCTGCAAACCAAATGTGGGTCAAATGGCTGAGTGCCTATGCCAGCGGACACGAGATTGAGAGGCCACGGGTTTGCTTCCTGGCATTCTTAGACATTTTATTACAGAAAATCATCTGATGCAAATTGTGAAGAGAATACTTTCCCTGTGCAACAGAAATAAGGCTACTTCCTTGTTTAGTGTCGTAGAAGCTATACTAGTAGTAGTTTTAGTTAATTACTGCTGGTCCAGTAGTTCACCAGGATAACTTTCTACAGTGTAGGCAGTAAGATTTAGACACAAATGGTCTGTCATGAAACATTTCCGCTTATAAAAAAAATAAGGATACTTCCATCACTTCAAATTAAGCTTCAACTTGAAAAAAAACCCACATCTGTAGATATAGTAGCTGTCTTCATGTTTTTATACTCACACACAAATATTGTCCGATGTGCCACTGCACAAGTTGACCTTGAACCACACTATTATGACCTCTGCCACTCCATTATTGAAATAACATGACTCGTTGATCGCCTCATTTTCCTGTAAATAACCGGCGTCATAAAACTTGGATCAGGTTCTGTGCTGCTAGGAATCTTGGACGTGCCATCAAGGGAAGTGTACGGTCACTGGGGTCACCTGTCCAATCGGTCAGAAGATTGGAGTCAAGCAAGTACATCCGTCACCTTAACTATCCAATCTATTAAAAAGAGGCTTGAAGAACATGCCAGATTTGTTCTTCATTTAAGAAAATATCTGAGATGATGATGTATAGATAAGTACGTTATTGATGGTAGCTACTGACATACAATTCAGTGTGAATCCAAGAAGAACTTCACTGACCTCATTAAACCTCTTGAAAGGCAGGGTGATCTTGTGGTTAGGGTTGTTGACCTTTGAATTTAAATGAAAGGTTTTGGATTGAAATCCCTGGCAGGCCCCAATGTTGTGCACTTTACAGCTGCTATTCCCTCACTCCACTTAGGTAAAACCGAGTACTGTTAATGCATTTAAGTTTGCGGGGATTTACTTTTGCGGTAGTGGGAAAATGGTTTTAAGTTCGTAGTGGCGTCATAGACTGCAGTCTCATATTATAAAGGAAAAATGTTCACGGTGGTTTTAAGTTTGCGGTGAAGTGGTCACTGCAAAAACCGCAGACATAAAACCACTGCAAACATTTCTGCATTTACAGTACCTAGTTGTGGTTAGCGCCATCCTCTCAAATGGGACATTAAAAAAAAGCTGGAGGCCTTGTTTGAGGAAAACAACACCTCCAGCATTTTAATCTTATAGAACCCACCACATAGCAAAAAGAGTTGGGGACCTCTCAAATGTGACTGGATGAAACTTTAGAGTCTGGTCTCCAGGCTGACATCTTGAAAAGGTGACAGTCACCTGTTACGTCAATACTCTATCAATGTGGTAAATTGCAATAGATAAATTTTCACACAACTGGAAACATCATGGTGAGATGAGGTAAAAAAAGAAATGCTTTCATCAATCACAATGAGAAAATTTAGCATTGTGTTGCAATACTTTGCACACTACATTTAAACAGCATCAAAGAGGTAGACAGGTTTTATTGGTGGTTCAAGAATTTTCAAATGAATCTTATTACAAAATCGACCAGCTACAAGTAATTTAGGATCATAGTGCTCCAAAACTGAAGCCTGCTAGAACAACAGGGGCACAAAGGATGAAGATGGTGTTTATATGTTAGTCCTCCCTATATCCACTGCTCGCACACAGCAATCACCTGTGCCAGGCCTACATGTACAGGAGATGGGATATTGATCAAGTGACATAGAGGGCCAATCAGCTAATGCACCGGGGAAACCTATATGCCATCTGCTCCGATTAAACGTTCTGCCCTCACCATCCAAAAATGGCTCAACGGTAGGGCACGGAAGACCTACAAGAGAATTGGACCCAAGGAAAATATACTGGTAGATTTTGCACCACTTGGTGGTAAACGACCACTAGCTGGTACCTCATATCCTACACTTGGCCAATAATATCAGCCATATTCAACCATAGGAAGTGCGATTAGTGTCTCTTACTTATCTCCACCAGGAAGCCTTAACTACAGAGCTCGTGTACTTTGATGCATACTGATGAGGCAAGCAGCAAAAATCAATTCTTGTTTAGCAGCTGGCACAAATTCCGGCCCTAAAAATGTACATTAAGGTTGCTAGCACAGGTAGTACGTTAAGGTGATAGAAATGTTGGCGAATGGATTCAATAAGCAGGTGTGTGCAAAACTGTGCAGGTGGTTGGTCGTAACAAAACAATTTGCCCCTTGGCTTTTATATTTTGTCCTATATTTTGTAAAAAAACAAGAAAACACTGAGTCTCGCCTTATGTATCCAGTTTATAGCACATGCTCAGGACTCAAATTATATGGGTGCATAATTATGCACTTTTGTACACCCTAAACAGGATCTGCACATGTAACATTTGAGTTTGGGTGTACCCATGTACCTAGATAGGTAGATAATGGTACTATATATAGGGTTTAGTAGATAATGGTATACAGCATACTCTTACATCCAAGTATCAGAAGGAATAATAAAACCTTTCTTGATTACCTATCAAAATGTCAAAGTTAGCTATAATTTCAGATTCACATTCTTAATAGAGGTAGTAAGGTTTGTAATTACATTTTGTTCACATTCTACATGTACATCTTATGTTTCACACCCAAAACTTTATCTGTGCACCAAAATATCTAGATTAGGAGCACAATTTTGAGACCTGCGTGCTTGTTTATCATCAGTGTGTATTGCAACCACTCTTTATTTCTAATCCTCAGATAATTCCCTAAATCCCTCCAATCCTTCAAATGAGATTGGTAAACCTCTTTAGTTTCTCATCCATCTTTGTATTCAATACAATAATTAAGCAAAAGAAATTTCAGGACTGTGTTTGTCATCATCTTCTTCTTGTATCTATAGAACAAGATTTGGCTTCTTACAAGATAATTTCTTTAAAACCAGAACAGTATGCTGGGGGTCAGGGATAGTTTTGCAGACAGCATATGATGGAAAATATATGCATGTACCTGCACAAACAGACCTCCCTGTGAATAAGTAGCCTCTTCCATTGACCCATGACCTGGACTGTCATGTTTTACCACTTCTGAAATGAATCTCCTGCTACTCTGTCAAGTCTGACCTTTGCACACATCTTCCCACTCACTTTCTGTCACTCTAATGACAGTGTATTCAAATAACCACCTAGACACACCAAAAACAAAAACTCTGTACATAAAGTCAACAAATTCTCAGCAATCGAAGTTAGACAAGGAATCATTTTGAAGTAGCCTAGGGAACATCTGGAGAGTTCCATCCTCTGGGAGGTTAATAGTCTTTAGTGACACCATTATTTTGAAGAGAGAAATGTGAAAGAAATCGACCAGGCATGGGATGAGGGCTGCTGAAGGGACATGCCAGTCCGTCATGCTGTGCAGTGTCCACAGTAAATTAACTGTCTGGATAGCAAAAGGGTTCTGAGTGAACCAGATAAGTATTTTGAAACATTGATCAATTACATCAATATTCTGTAATCACATCGGTAACTACTGGCACAGGGTGTGTGCATGATATACTACATGTATTTTACCCTATGGATGAGCACAGGTATATAAAATAGCTCCTTTCTTTTAAGTAAATGATAAAGATATGGGAAATAGTAGTGTTACAGAAGAACACACTGAACAAGGAAGACAAGAAGATACATAGAGTGCGTTATGACATTTTGGGCTAGTTTTTAAGGCTGCATACAAGGAAAACTTTGCCAAGGAAAATCCACCATCCCTTCTTCATTCTTTCAAGCCCCTGTTCCACAGGTCATGGGCTTTGAGTTTGACCATATTTGTTGATCGCTAGAGGGTTGCCCAATGTTAGAATTGTCTTGAAATCTACCCTACCATATTCAATGGGGCTCAGTGGCCTGTGGACATTGGCCAATACCTAAAAACAGTGTGAATATCGAGACAACATTTCATGTTTTACAGCCAATAATGTCATTTTGAGCTCTCAGATGTCTTGGACAATTAATGTTAATGCTTAAGAAAGAAAACAGACATGTAAGTTCCTAACTTCAACTAACAACTGATAAAAAAGATGATGATGTGATAAAATCATCAGAATCAATACATTACCAGAAAAAATCATGAGAAACAAGGAACTGCATTGACCCCGCCCTACAGGCCAAGTCGATATCATTTTGCTGTCAGACTGCAGGGACAACTAGTCCACTTTACCTGATGAAATTTGCATATGATTTTGGCTGTGGCAGCCAATAATCATTGATCACAGTTGCACCCCTAAGCAATTCTCCAGAGAAAATTGTACAACATAGCAGTCTGAAATAATCATGAGAAATTTTCTCTTTGACAGGAATTATGCCCCAGGGCTTACTCGATAACTACTACATTTTTAGCACCAAGGCCAGTCTACATAAAATGTTGGCTTTCTTGAATTGAAGCCTTTGATCTTACCACTTTTGCTGTCATGCTCAAAGGCAAAATGGAAAATATGAAATGAACATAGTTGAAAACATATCCTGTCACATCTCTCTAAATACATGTAGTCAACAGCTTCTAGATTTTTAGCACCAAGGTCAGCCCACATGAAATGATGGAATATCATGAACTTCGATCCTACCAGTTTGACTTTTATGCTCGTAAACAAATAGAAAATTCAAATTAACACAAGAAATACAGTGTCATTTTTCTCTGAATGCTTTGCAGTCTCTAGATCTTCTGAATTACACACCTTTTCTTCCAAATGCATGACATCCATGACATATTTCCTAAGTCTACAACCGTCAGCAATGGCATTGTATCAGGCTAGTGTGTCCTCCACATGGGTCAACTACTTAACTTTTTATTCTTTCTGAGACAAGGATGGATATATCCTGATTCCATCCGGCGACAGGCTGTCTGTACTTTAACAGTTGACATTTATAGAGATATCACGCCATTTATTCTAATCTTTTGAAATGGGCTTTGGATGCCATATAGACAAAGCAACCCTCAATATCAAATCATTTTTTTCTTCAAAGAAATAACATCTATAAGTTTGTTGCCATATTGAGCAAGAGATATGCAGTATATACAGTATGGCAAACAGCCACATTTGTCTGAATGAGACAATGAGACCACGATTACCAGGCAGGTGCCTTAGGTGACCTTTCACCTCACCTTGCCATATAATATGCATAAGGTATTCTTCAATCCAAACAGCCTTGAATGTGCTTTTGACATTCATGAATAATTTCTCTGCAGCCATCACCAAAACATTCAGAAGAAACTCATAGAAAAAGGAGTAAGTGTTATAATAGTTTGTAGGAGCAAGGAGATGTGGGGGCTGATTGAATTAGATATAGTCTGGAGAAGGCTGAGGCAAAATTGGAAGTGACATTCATATTGATTTTACAGATTAAATTGCAGAGACAATTATTTCCTTGGCGCATACACTCCAGTGAACACCTGTGTGGCAGCATGGTGGATTAGTATTCCTAACACTGACTCAGCTCTTCTACCTGCTGCTTGTGGATTGTTAGGCCTCAGCAAGTAAACTTTATGGATGACATCCTCTTCAGACTGCAAAAATGGTGAGATAGGGCAAAAAAACAAGATGGGTACAAAAAAAACAGGATGGCTACATTTTCAAAATATACAACATAGATGTTGTAACAAGAATTAAAGGGACAAAACATGGTATCACATCCATCAAGGAATTCATTCCTGTTTTCAAGACATGTACTGGTGTGGTAAGACTGGTATCACTAACAAAGTTTGTGACTACGTTCATGGCTTCCATATTGGTGCCACTTCTACAACTACTGTGAGTCCTGAATACCTTGCAAGTGTCACTTCTACAAGTACAATCATTAGGCTCCAACACAACATATTTGCTAATTTTAGTAACTTTTAATCATGTTGGCCATCTCCATAATCTGCTTTGTTTTTTTCTAAAATCAGACAAAAATTAAGAAGTGCAGAAATTCATGCTTACTCAAAAATCAATCATGTCAGTACACAATTTACTACTGGTATTTGTAAAACCAATTGTTACTGATAAAGTGAAATGCCTCAATTCCAAATTATCTACTGGGCTGCAAAAGCCTAACAAGAAATAAAAACAGACAAAATTGGTTCATGACCATTTGCCCTGTGATCTCCTTCTAAAGCTCCAATCATAACCGGATATATCCCAGTTTGGGGGACAGCTGAGATGCTGTCGGTTGGGGAGTGTACCACATTAGCAATAGAGAAAACCTTGGGGGCTCTGTAGGATTAGGGCAGCTATTTATAGTCCCCAAGCAGTACAGCATGTGCATTCATATAGGAGTTCAGTTTAGTGAACTCTGTCATTTGAATTGGTTGAAAGTTTATGAAGAATGAAAGACTAGGATGTCATCAGAGACCAGGACTCGCATTTGCACCAGCATAGGCAGGAAATCAGCTATATTAAATGTATGATACACAACAAGGGGAAGCATGGAAACCTGCCAGCTGTGGCTGTGAAGACACACCTTCCTGAGGAGTGATGGGAAGCAGTCAGGTGTGTGAACACCCAATAAGATGGATGGAGCCATCAGCAGCTCTCATGGTGCCTGTGTGGGTGTTGTAGGTGGTGTCTGATCCACCAATACCCTGGCATTACTCCTTCAAAACTGGACAATCTAAATGTAAAGCTTCACATGTCCCAGTTTCTTTTGTGTGAAAACAACTATGTATATGTACCATTGAAATGCATCTCTATGGAATAAATGCCAAAAGAGCAATAGTTCAAGATGCATTCTACAATAAGCTAAGGGATAAAGCTTATCAGTTACCACAACCACAGCATTGGGTGTTAATTTTAAGGGCCTATATAAAACATGTACAGTCCACAATCGACAACGACTTTCATCTTCCCAAGACTTACCCAAATACAAAATATCATATCAACCATCCATAGCTTCTTAAGAGGTTATATTGACCAAATATAGTATGCCAAATCACAAATACATGTATGCAAACAGATACATCAGAAACAATATCTTTACAGAGTTGAATTAAAAAAACTCCATTTTGAACAGCAGCTGGTACACCCCTGTGGCCTTGTCCCTTTGCTTAATGTACAATGTACAATGCACTTTGAACTATTGCTCTGTGTGCATTTATTCCACAGAGGTGCATTTCAATGGTACATGCACACGCTAGTTTTCTCACAAAAGAAACTGGGACATTCCACCCACAGAGTCAGTCTCTAATGCCTACTTCGGCATTATTATCATCCATCAAAAGATCCTCACCTTTCAATACTTGATGGAGGAATTATCCGCTGATACTTCTTCCCATCAGCAAGGACAAACATGCGGGGCTGGAAATTCATTTGGTGAATAGCACCTAACCTACAAACTTAGTTGAAAAAAAAATTAGGTGCATGACAAAGTAATAAGGAGATTATCAGCAGGCAAAAAAAGAGAGCATTCTTGTCAAGAATTTCAGGCGAAATCTGGAAGTTATTCTGTACAGTGCTGGCACAGTTTCCAGCTTTGAAAAAGTGTGATAAAAATCTTAATTCTATAGCTAAATTCAAAATCTAAAACAATATGGTTTTATTATTTCTTATGACTCTTTCTTATGTGTTGTGTATATTACTTTTTTTATTAGTGTACAATCATGGTGTCTTTATGTAACCCAACACAAATATCTTGTTGGACTGGTGTAACCACTGTCAAAAACAAGGTGCGTAGCTCAAATTTTGGGTTCACAAAAGTATTTTGAGCCCTGAAATGTGAATGCAATAGGTCAGCTACTTCAGCTACATCCATGGGTCAGCTTCTTCCTGAGATGTTCAAAGTGATTTGGCTGTTTCTTCAGATATGGAGACTCTTCTCCTGCAAGGGCACTGGTAATACTCTCATGGGGTCTCAACAGCACAACAGGGAGATCTTAAGAGCCAACGGGTGCTGCGTAATCCTTTGAAAACCACACTTCTTAGAAGCTAGCAGCTGACCTTGAAGGTTCTGCATGACCTTCAGACCTACATGACACCAAATTTTACAAAATGGAAAGATACTGGGGTGGCTGGGAGTCTGGCTTAGTTCTTAAGAACACAGCCTTCAAGAGAAGTTCCAAACGTAAGAATGTTAGAGGGTACAGAAAAACACATAAATTCCTTAGACCTTATTCTTATCACACATCAGCTTTCAGATACCATAAAAGTCATTTGTAGCTTACATGCTGGATTTTTTCTCCTTCCATTACTATAAAATATAGTCTGAAGGCAAATTTGGTTCTACGGCCATCCTTTCAGCACCAAGGCCATAGCCCACCCAGGAAGCAATTTCAGGTGAAGAAAGGAGAGAGTCCATCTGTACCATCACTGTCACTCGCGTGATTATCTGTAATGATACAGGTGAGTACTGCAGGTGATAAATTGTGCGTGTGGCATACATTCCTTCTTGCTTCCCATTCTGAGCAACCTTACATGGCACATTTACGAAGTGCCAGCTCACATATATCCACTATCCTAAAACGTGCACCTAAACAGATCTCCCATGCAATGTCTCCCAGTAAATGTAATCCTGTATATTTGGGTAATGATAAACTACAAATCTCTCAAACACACTGTTTTTCAAAGTGGCAGATGGTACAAACCTAATTAACGTCAGACCTACAACTTCTCCATTTTTTGTATATCCGTATCAGTTCTATTCAAGAATGACAGTCTCTGCTACATAAGTGATATCTGTAAGTTTTCTCAGTTCTATTATGAAGATTGGTTTTGCAGATCCGCTTATAACCCAGCAGATATTGTTACATGTATGTATCTTGATACTTGCAGCTGATTTCATTCACTGCAGTTTTAGAATAAAAGGCTACCCCAGTAATTCCATCACCCCTTTAGCAAGAATGCCCTGTTGTTCTAGCAAAGGACACATGGGAAACATCATATATCTGCTGTCAATCACATGAAACGCTCCTATGAGAGCTGAGAAATATCATTAACAGGAGTGTGCTCAATTTTCCAATAACACATCCACAAAATAATCAAATCACAGCCTCCTTCTGATATTGCTGCTAGTAACACTGGCAAGTGCTACATCCTGTCAATATGATATTGAAAAAAATACTCCCAATATCATAACTGCAAGTCTGTAATTTCGGACTCACGTATTGACCAGAAAGGGGGAAAATCAATGAGTACAGTCCCGTAGCAGACAGACCCAACTGCACATTGAATAATGCCCGGACTATGCCAACTACCATTTGCTATGGTGGCACCCTTGTGCTGGTACACATATCGATTGATATACAACAGGCCTTTCTGGCAAAGATACTTATGACAGTCTTTGCAAATAGTGGTTGTTCACGCTTCTTTAGATTTGTGCGGTAAAAAGTCGAATGATTTCCTCAGAGCTCAACAGGCGTTCTATTACTGTATTAGGAAGTTGGGAAAGATGCCAAACATGAGACTGAGAACAATTTCACCTGATGCAAGGTCTAAGCCTTAAACCGATTTCTTGCTAGTGTAATACATTAGAACCACCTATAGGAGGTCAATTCCTAAGATTTTTTTTCATTACATGTACCTGCACCAGTACAAGGCTACAAACTTAGAGGATTTTGAAAATGGGTGGGACTAGTTGGCCTGTCATTGCTAGGAATGCCAATAGAATACCAAAAGTTCTACTTGCATAGTAACCCGGGGCCATACTAGTATTTACCTGCATCATTTAGGTTTTCACAAGAAACAGGTTAAAATGGTCCCAGTGGCTAAAGCCCCAAACCAATTGTTATAGAGTGGTTAACAAATGTGATTTTTTTTCTAGACTAATTGTTATTGGATTTGTATTGAAGAAATGTTAAGTACAAAAAATTGAGTTACGCGGAATTGCAGGGTGACTTAGGCAAATAGGAGATAAACAATAACGGGCCTGGAGATTTATTGCTGACAATCCTTACTAGACACTGTATCCTTGTGGAGGCACTTCACATGACCTTACCCAGGTGAAAAAATGGGTACCTTAACCTTTACCTTATCTACCAGTAAACAGTCTGTACTGAACATGGGTATATTCATAGAGTGCAACAATAAAGGTATAATTTACACACTAAGCAAAGGTTGAAGGCATAGGTCGTTACCTTCTTCTTATTGGAACCCGTTTTCCAGTCAGAAGATTCAAATCAGCCTCTGCTCGGAGAGTCATAAAACTACCCAGAAGTCCTGTAATGCCATAGCATGAAAGAAAGAAAACAGGAAACCCTGAAACCAGCCTCCATTTATCTGCTACCATGGAAGATTGGAAGCCTCTTGAAAGAAATCAACATTAAGTTACTAGTTGAAACTGCTTCCAATTTCGTCCCTATTTCTGTGGCTCAAGATTTAATCGTGCAGGTTATACGTCTGGATCTCACTGCACCAATCATTTGGCCCCAACCTTAGGGTCTGCTCCCAGAGAACAACAGAATGATGATAAAATATGGAGACTTTGGGGGTCACACTCACTGTGTGCTTTAAATTTTGTCCAGCCCACTCATTAGGTGCGGAGTAGGGCAAAACTAGAGGGCTCAGGTCCAAATTCAAACCCTCTGAAACAGTATTTCACGCATTTTCAGAAGCAAATTTGATTCCACTGGAAGTTAGAAGCTCATATACTTAATTTTTGTTGTTGAATTTTATAAAGATAAATTTTTGTAAAACATGATTCTCACTACTTTTTTTTTTTTTTAAGACGTAGGTGTGTCCTACTGGGGTTCAGGAATTGATATACTAGGGACTGATAGAGACTTAATTATAAATTGAATATAATCATTTTGTTATCCACAGTGGGGAACTTTAAACAAAAATCAATTTAACTGTAGCTGCCAATCACTCCATTACAGGATAAAGGTACCACTTTGATCATATCTGCTGCAGCAGAATAGGCATGGGGATTGCCGTGAAGCTGGCGTCACAAAGCGGAAAAATAGCTCGCTAGATGGGACTGTGAGATCAAAAGGACATTTTCAGCAACAATACACCCAATGTCATTTAAATCACTGCCTTTTTTCTAAATCAGCCGATGTTTGCATGTTACCAAGCGAAGTCAAAACTGATGGATTTTCAGGGGAAAATACGCCGAATACTCTGGCGATTGTAAACTTGGTGACCTTGTGGCAAATACCAACTTTGGCCAAAGCTAAATGTGGGTTACAGTGTGACGCTGGCTCAAGTAAGAGTTTGACAAACTGTTTGACTGCCATATAATTGTAGCCAAGTTTTTTTTTGGGGGGGGGGGGGCAGGGATTGTTCTAAAAAGTACATGCTCAGTGTTAGAAAATACAGTACGACAAGGTGATCTATACCCAGTTGTCATATAGTATGTTGGAAACCTTCAAGTGGGCTAATTGAACAAGCAAGATTGATAGTTTTATACATGGAACACTGGACACTGTCCAACTGGCCTGGCTAATACTGCAGGACCCAATAGTACAGTCCATTGGGAGGATAGAAAGTCTTTGATGTCCGATGACTTGCTTGAGGCTCGGGCTGGATGCAGAAGTCCACTATGCAATTCAAGAGAGGTGTAACTGAATTGTCTATGCCCTCAAAGACTAATCATGGGCACTTGGTAAAGGCCATAGTCTTTGAGGCCAGAGATGTGAATTCCACTAGTGTCTGATGGCATTAGAAAGTGGAGAGCATTCCTCTTTTTCTATGGCCTTATATTTCCCCAACCTCTGTAAGCAATATTGCATCTCAATTAGAAAGCAAAGCTGACCACGAGAGACAGTCAGTCAAGCATGTCTGCAGAGTTTCTTGAGTTTCTACAATAGCTTCTTAAAATTCTGCTCTAAGGAATCTTAAAAGAATGAAAAGAGCTCTACATTTAATAGAATCCAGAAAAACTATTCAACTAGACAGTTTTTTTCCACATAATTCTTACCAACATAAAATAGTGTAGGTGCACACATTTCAGATGAAAACTGTCCAAGCGCTGTGACCATCCCAAGTATACCATCTTTAGCTTTCACGTCTTATAACCCTGTCTTCAAGGGTAATGGATACAAGGAAATAAGACCCGCAGTATATCACGACCACTAGCGTGACACCATTGGCTCTTTCTGATATTGAGTCACGCCGCAGAATTTGATTCCTAGTACGTCTTTCCACATCTAGCCATTGACCCTAATTTCCCTGGGTGACACCTACAGCATGTATCAGTCGAGAAGTGATCACTCAATAGAAGCCTGCATAAATTTCCCAAGGGCGCCACAACCTGCATTTTCTCACAGGAAATTGTAAGAGTGACTGCGTGTAGCGATTAATGGACAATATGTAGTTTATTGGCTTTGAACGTTATCGTGTGAAGTAGTCATATTCAGTTAAGAAAACTGGCAACACAGTCAATAGCTCGTGAAAAATCTCATTGTATAAAAACGAGTAGTGAGCCATGAACACAGAGGTTACGGAATACTGAAATGAGGTCAGAGTTACCAAGTACCCACCAAGGAAAATGCAAAGTTTACAGGCCTGCTTGCCAATGTCAAATTGAATCCTTTTCTTTGCACTTGTAGAAATCAAGTCAATGTTTGAAAACAATTGTAACAGGCACAAAGTAAGCAAAGCAGTGTACAAGACTGCTGCCCAGTGGCATTAATCTAGTACAACCTACACATAGATTCTAAGCTATATAATATTGATAGAAGACACAATGGGGTGTGCTATTCCAAAGTACAGCTTGTTGATACTCTAAAGTCATTATTTCATGGTTTAGTTTTTTGCATATATGTATTGATATACAGATATTGTTGCAAGTGTCTCATACTTGATGAAATACATTTATACTCAAGTAACTAAAGGTACATTAACTGAGAGTGTCAGGTTCACTGCTATATCACTAGAATGGAGACAAAAGTTATGCGCAAGGCAGCATGTCATATTCATCAAATCACGTCCACTACGATGATTTCACTACATATTACTATTACATGTACTAGCTACTTGAAAATACAACATGTTTCACTGCAATTGAATACAAGTCCTTTGATTTTAGCACCCACTAAAAATTGTTCGTTTTTTTGTTGATTCCACACATCGTCCTGCCTGAGTTTAACATTCATTGTATATTGTACACCACACAGGATGTGGACTGTACCATGATCAGGGTGGTAGAGGGGTGGGCAGGATGTGAGGTGGATTTGTCCTTGGTGCTGAAAGACAGTAACTGTTATATAAAACATCATGACTAGCATCATACTCAAACTAGACTGCAGCTGGCTGAAAAAGATACAGATATTAGTACTGATTTCAGCTGCAGGGTGCTTTGACTACCGCAGACAAAACTAGAAAGGCCGACATTTGCTTGAGAGCAAATACAGCATATTTCAGCCATCTCCCTCATGCAACAATAGGCCTTGAGGTCGTTGACCCCTTTGGCCATTGGAAAATGACCCAAAAAATTCCCAAATATATCATTTTAAAGTGTTCCATGCCAAAAATTATACATGGATCATTTGGATAAATATCTAGAGCACCCCTTTACCAAATTTCGGGTCATTTGGTTGTAAAACGAGGGAACAGGAGCCAAAAATGTCCAATTTTTGTCTAAAAATGGCCATAAAATTGCAATATTAAGCATTATGTTGTACTGTACGGAAAAACTGTTATTGAATTAATGCGCACAAAATTGAAGGGCACTTTTATACCAAATTTCAGGTCATTCGGTTGTAAAACGAGGGTACAGGAGGCAAAAATGTGCTTTTTTTGTCAAAAAATGGCCAAAAATCGCAAAATTAAGCATTTTGTTGTACCGTATACCAAAACTGTTATCAAATCTGGGTGGGCATATGATCAGGGCACCTCTGTACCAAATTTCATGTCATTCGGCTGTAATACCAGGGTACAGGAGCCCAAAATATACATAAAAATTGACAAAAACCTCAATAAAATCATTTCAAAGGCAGATATGAAAAAAATGAAAAAAACACCTGAGGGTATTGACTTACTCTACCTTTGTGCCAAATTTCAAGTCAATCGGTTAAAAAACGGCGGAGTTGATTCGATTTGAAGATTTGGCAGGAGAAAGAAAGAAAGAAAGAAGAAAGAAACATTACGAATACAATATATTTCACCATACCTATGGTATGGCTGAAATATAATGATACACAGCTAGCTCTGTATAACTACTCCCTCATCAATCAAACAACACCCACACTGACAGAAAGATCTACGCTGTTTCAAACTTCATGACAACTACTGGCTATCCTCGCTACCCGCTATCTCTCCAAGCATGGCACTACCATTTTGTGCCTGACTGGTATATCATCAAATCAATAGCCATTAAACCATCAAAGAGTCGAGACGGTGGAGGCAGACTTTGATCCAAGCTGAATGATCAGTCAGCACTGCTTGGTTGCACATCAAGAATACCTCATGACGTGCTCTGTACAAATAGCTATCATTTACTTTTACAGCACAAACCCTTAGAATTGGAACCCTGTCATACATTCAGAACAGATCATTTTCTGCACGAGAAAACCAGCTGCATGAAAAAGGATCTGACTATTCCCATTAGAATCAAATAACATTTCTTTGTTACATAAGGCAATCAGGCATCAGAGATGGCATGCATAACCCCCTTTAATACCTATACTGCTTAGGATTAGGTCTAGTGCCGCAGATATAAATATCAGCATTGAGAATGCATGGTAACATTCCATTGTACAGTACTACACAGTAGTGGGAATTGTAGAAAGCCAAAGACAGTACTTTACTCCCATGGGGTGGACTAAAAATGGCATCATGCATTCTTATAGTAATCCAAGACTACAATATTACATACTTGTAGCATATCATACTTTTGTCTTGATATGCCACTTAACATGCATGCTATGCTGCTACTTATACAGTCAATGAAGCTTGCTTTAATGCCATGTACATTTTGCAGATTTTCTGGACTCAGTCAACTGTTCACATCAGGATATGCATTCCTTGTAACCAGTGGTTGAACTCCTGACCCTGTTTAGAGATCGACTGTGTAATTATTGATCGTAATTCACATTTTGCAGGGCACAGCTGATGTGCATTGGTACATAAAAGCCTGGTGAAACATTAGTATGTAGAACATGTCTTTGGGCAAAGTGAAAAAAGTGGGCTAAGTCCATGTAGAGCTGATCTCTTCTGCATGTATAGGAATAATCCGTGCAACATTCAGGGACAGGTTTGTCACACTCATTAACAAGCTCCCTTAATCTATCTATATACCAAAACCATGACGATCTGTCACCTCCATCTTAAGTTATTCCCTTTTAAAGTCTCAATAAAAATTGGCCCCTACACTTGAAAAAAGGCCCAAGGAGCACTAACCTACACCACTTACTCTCTGCTTCTCACAACTCATCACACACAACTCTTGACCATAGTCTATCCAAAATGTCTGTGGCGGAACCATTGAGAGCCACTTAAGGAAGTACATTATCAAACTTGACCTTTGTTTTCCCAACATCTACCCACATACCTAATATCATCCACAACTTCTTGAGTAATGCTACCCACAACGAACAAACTGCAAATGTTCTGAGTTTGAATATTTTTTTAAATCTCCAATCAAACTGACTTTTGCAACTAATTTTTAACATATTTGCATTATTTTTCACAGTATTGGTAAAGAACATGATAAAAATCTGCACAAAGTTTCCTAGTTTTGGGGGAAACTTCTGAGATGGATGACTTAAGTGCAGACTGAAAATGCGCATATTTCTATAGCTGGTATAACTGCCTTTCTGTGTAATATATCAGCATTCACACATGTAGATTCAAATTATGACCAAAAATAGTGAGTTTGTTTCATTATTCTCATGAGTCAGATTCTATGTTGTGATAGACTTCATACCTGGTCAGACATGTAATCTCTTTAAACATCTCCATACTGTAGTATGCAACTCAGATGAAGGAGTCCATTAACCTTGTTGCTGTAAAAAGTACACTGACTAGGGTTGCCCTATTTATCAAAGTCCATGATTTAGGTCGGGACACATCGATTGAAACATAGTGAAAGGTCGGTATTACATAGTTCTGTATCTGTGGTAACTGTTACTTGCTTCAGGAGGGTCTGCATGTGTATTTCAACTAGGCGTTGCAAGTTATTGCAATTCGCCATTACTCATACCCGAACACCCTTCAATGCTTAACACTGTCAGTAAATCATTAGCAAAGGATCTACATTTGTACATGTAGATACTAAAGCAAGGTTTCCATTTTTAAACACTTCAAGTCTAAAGAATTATCTGCAAGAGGAGAACAGACTGCAGATCTTGAAACTTTAATTATGATGGTTTTACCTTTGTAGTGTGTGTAGATCTAATACAAATTCATGTCTGACACTGCAAACATGTCTCCCTCGTACAAGACTATACTACAGACCATAACTACAGACTTAGAATTGTTTCTTCCACAAATTTAAACCACAGCTAAAATCTGTGTTTCCCTCATATACATGTACCACAAAACAACAGCACTGAAAAATCAAATGAATCTACAGGAATGACTGGCATATGCCATACATGCCATGATTATCTTCAGACTTAAGTCAGAATGTGGGTGGACTGGACTTTTCCTACTCCATAATGGTGCATGAGGGAACTCAGAAGCGTAGACCATTAAAAGGATGAGATCACAGAACATGACGCATTGCCCATCAGCCTTTTGAACCCTGTCAACTTACTCCGGAGCTTCACACACCAGACTGCAAGCTAAGACCTTCCAGTCTTTGATCGCATACCTTCTGCCGAATGTTAAAAGTCTGCCTGACGTACTCAGACGTACTTAGAAGGCACATTAACTTTCCCCTCAACACCTTTTATCACTCGGCGAGAATGAAATGAGCAAAGGATCGCTTCCTGACAGATTCTGAAGATAATGTGCTCCCAGGAAGGATACAGAGATAAACCCGGTTCTTTGGGTCGGAACCATCTCGGTAACTTCTATCAGTGAGTGTCAGTGGTAAAACCGATCCTTGTATCGGGTCTACTGCACACACGTGCCCTGAATAATGAATATTGGGTGAAGGAAACTGCTACCTGGGGCAGTCGATATTACAGGACATTTTACCATCTTAAGCGAACATGAAGTTACATCAATACTGCTGTAAGGCATTGCACTATTTTTCGTGATTGCCTTATCGTAAATGTTGAATTTTAAGTGAACCTGTCAGTTCAACATGAAACTTCTCAGCTGGTAATATTTTTGTTTCAAGTTGTAAAATAACACCTCCAGGACCCGTCCCTCTATTCTGAGATAGAAATTTGCTTGTTGGGATAGAGGGACAAAAATTCTACACTGTCTGTCCTAAATATCTAAACTTCATGATATGAAAATATGTTTTGTAGGCTTAAAATGACAGATTTAACTAAGACCTTTACAACACAAACTAACAAACTCCAACTGAATCAAATTGTGTTGTTTTCTTTTCAGTGTCCCAATCATTAATAATTGATGAATGCTTTCCAAAACCTGCCACAAATAACCCCCCCCCTCCCCCCAACAATGAGAGCTACAAAGTTCACAGCAGGAGACAACCCTGGTCAGAAAATTTATATGAATGGATGGGATGAAGACGGTTCATCGAAAGGGTCAAGACATTTGATTAAAGAGAACAGTCCTGGAGGCAGTGATGGGGGTGTGCTCTAGCCATTAATCATTTATTGATGTTCCATTCACTGGAACATAGATGACAGTCTGTTCAGCATGGGGAGGAACATGACCAGTTCAGGTCATAGATCAGCCATTATTTGAAGATTAACCTACATGATATATATGATGTACTTCCATGTAGAGAGATCTTCGCAAGATATCATTCTGATGCACGGTATATTCAACCCAGGGGGTTATATATCATAGAACCACACACTGGTCCCAAGGCATTTCCACACATTGTGAAATGTATTAGGTATAAACCATATTAAGGATTTTACAGGAGAAGGCATGAAAACAAAAAATGTGAAAAGGAACAAAGCAAGAAAAACCCAGACTAATTTGTATGTATTAGTCAGGTCACTATATAGACAGGTTCGACTATCAGTAGAAGGAAACACGGACGAGATTTATTTGCGTATTTCATAACACCAGATAGAATCATTGTAAGCATTATATGTGAAGATAGCTAAGCTAGTTTATCTTTCTTCTTTATCAAAATGTTGAAATTTAAAATCTAAAAGACCTGAAGGTTCAGCTGCATCAGTCTGATAGGTAACCTTCATTATGTTAGGGACTATTATTCTCGTAACATTCTCGTATTATTCCCGTATCGCTCTTTGAAATTTAGATAATATATTATATGTACTGATCAATGCACAGACCATTATGATCGTATTATAGCAGCTCTTTATTAATTAATAATGAAGCATATCCCCGAAGGATAAAAAGAGACAGATTTTTATTACAAACAAAAATCATTAAAGTTATGGCAACATTTGGATCTATTTATCATGAAATTATTCAACTGTCATCTATCTGATCATTCTTTTGACTTGACTTAACTTAATAATATGTCTATTCTTCGCATAAGACAACATGTCACCTTCAAAGAATCACACTTGTGATTTTGTTTTATATTATGCATCGTTCTGTAATCCTTGTTTCTCACATAAAAAAAGCTTCAAATAGATGCAATTCAATATGTTTGCAAATTAAGAGTAAGTCAATTTTTTTTAATAATGATCACAGAAAAGATCCCATCTCCCAATGTCGTAAGGTGTTCGAGAGAAAAAACACCTTCAGAACCCATCACACTAAGTCTTATCAAAAAGAGTAGAGTTCCATCCTGGTGCATATGGACCATACCTCACAGTCAAAACTAGTGTCTTGTACAGACAAGATTGACTGGACAAGATTGACTGGAAATTCATAGTGAGTGTCTTCCTTGTATTGGATCAAAGCTTAAACCTGTTCAACCATGGATTCTACAACACAGTCTTCATACGAAAACTGGTGTGTTGCATTCTTCCAGTTGAGCAAAACAAGCAAAGAGTTGACTCTAGATAAGACCATCCAACTCACGGGAGTGTCTCCATCCTCTGAGCAGTCCTCCTCCTCCTCTATACTGTATCTCCTCCTCCTACTGTGGCCTGTGTTGTTCATCTCTATCCCAAACTCCTCTGCTATATGGTTCTGTCTTCTCCTGCCTCTGTGGTCATCTTCCTCTGGACATTCTTCTATAACCAAAGGACTGTGAAAAAAAAATTCATTATAGCAATTCATAAAGTAATGTAAGACTTGAGCTTACACAGACTGATCTAAAGAATTTCAAATAGTCAAAATCAAACCTTTTTAAAATGCTATATCTACCTTTGTGAAGTCTAATCTAAAGAGCTGTTGCCAGATAGGCAAAGGTAAAGGCATATACTGCTGACAAGAGATTCAGAAACTTGAATTTAAAAAAATAAATTGATGATCTTATATCCTGAAACATTTAGAGTTTGTGAATTGTTAAATGCCATAGCCATCACTGGTGTTAGTCGTCCTCCTCTTCGCTTCTATCAAAGCTTGATCAAGTCCAGCTATCTCCCTCTGATATGAGATCATTGGTCATCCTCATTCTATGACTGACCAGCTATCCATTGACAATACCATATACTTTCAGGAAGAATGCCTGTTATGATGCAGTACCTAAAAAATACTGCTAGGGGGCCTACAATTGCTGTGTTTCTTCAGGACAAACATACATAAAATTCACACAAAGTCGTCAAAAAGATCTTCAGTTAATCGGTGCAAGCACACAAACAAAACCAAAAACATAGGCTGTGCGTCTACTTCATGTAACAAGTAAAATATTACAGTTCATTCACTTTTCTGGGGCAGTACCAAAGCTTGCAAAACATAGATAAGGAAGTTCAATACCATGTAACCTTTACCATGGCATTGATGCACAATGTGCTCGCCATGTGAAAAGTTTTTTTTTAGACACGTAAAAGGTTAATGTCAAACTTCCTTAATGGATCCGGCGTGAACCTGTCCAACCCTGCACACTCAAGGTGATTATAGTTGAAGAAACTTTCAAAAGTGCAAATGTTTCTGAATCATTACTTTAGACTTAAGTACAATGCTTTGAGATATCTGGCCACAGCATTTTGGCCATAGCAAGTAAATTTTATGGACATTTTAAACATTGATTAACCAAAAAATTTTATTCTCTGAAGATTAACATTCAAATCAAGCAATTATTAAATATGGTCATTGTTTTATCCAACTCCACAGACGAATATCTATTACAAGAAAACTTTTGCCATTCCACAACATTTTTATTGTACCTCTAATAATGGATTGTATCCAGCATAGATACTAATCAAGAACAGGAAACGAGCCCTGGAGCGAATCCAAGTTTTAATGGAATTGCATCTCCTGATAATGAAATTGTTTCCGCCTGGATTTCAGGATTGTTTGACTATGATTGAATCACACATCAACTTCAATCTACAAGAACTGCACATCAAACATTGTTATAGTACCGAGTTCTAGATTACAGAGGACTCAGACTGACTGGAACACTGTAATGTGCTCTCATTCATTTTTTCAAAGAGTAATTTTACTTGGCAATTTGGTAAAGGCTATGGAATACTGAACAACAATTAGTTAACAATGCAAATGCTCATCACTATTAATAATAGTATCACTAGACAGTATTGCTAAAATTGCAGTATAGAACCAGTATTTCTAGCTGGACTGGTCTAGAAAACTGTACCCCAAAAATGAATAGACAGGTAATTGGACTGACTAGGAAAATGAACAGAACCAGCCTGATGGTAACACGTCTTTGGGCTTACCAGTCAAAGACAACCAGAAAATGACAATCTACTACTTAACAGGGTCTGGCCCAGGTTTATGTCCAAACCTGAACCCGATCGTCAGGACCTGGACCAGACCTGGACCTGAATGGTTAACATTTGTACCAATAACCACTCCTACTAGATGGGATAAAACCCTAGTTAGCCTGCATGCCAGCTGTTTCCAGGGCCTACACAGGGCAGATACTGATGGCCCTATAGCTAACATACTCCCAGACTAGTTAAAGCCTTAGGCATAGGGGCTGTGGTACAATTTCTTTGAGGGCATGGTGGCCAAGGAGCTGGAAATAGTCTGGCTTCAGGATGCACTGTAATTTGCTACTGGTATTGTTAATCCCTCGCCCTTACTAACAGTAACAGTAACAGATGTGATTTTGCTGCTTGGTGATGCAGACTGATGGATGTAGCAACTGGTGACCTCATGCACAAGTACGTCATACACACGTCTGTTCACACAAGATAACACATTTTCCCAACAATCGTGCATTCAAGAGAAATCAAGCATTCACACCACCCTGGGTCTGTAGGATCTGTGGCTATCCAACACAAAGTAGGGTGTACATGGGCATATCCTTCACTACATGGTGATGTGAAAGGGGATTTTAGTTCAGGAAGTCCATTTACAACTCTTCACACGAACAGATGATGACAGACTTGTAAAGTGGTAGAACCGGGAATTGCGTTTTTTTTAAAACATTTCCTATGAGCATTTCCCCTGGATTCTTTGATCTCAAACTGCTGAAGGTATTTTCTACAGTGACAAATGACAATGGATGGAAGATCATTTCGAAGAAAGAAAGGAGTCATTTGGGCATACATAACAGATACATAGCATTGGCATCCATCTCCAGTGCCACACACATTTTGGGCCATACACATTTGTGTGAGCACTACAGCAGGTGGCTGGTCTGCTGGTAATAAACTTTGCTTTTACGTGCAGAGGGATGCCATAAGCTAGCTTTATGAAGCAGATCTAGATGTGGTGAGTGGACAGACCACTACACCATACACCTACATGAAATGTACAACATCGTATACAAAGGTCCAACTCCATTTGGTTGGGACTTCCTTTTCTAAATATCACTGTCGCAATTAATCCAACTGCGATCACAGTTCATTCATGATAATGAGTATTGAATGTCTCAGGCAAGCTTGAGGGAAGTGGGAATAAAGTGTCTGGTTGCTATAGGCACTTGAACAGGAGACATGGTGATAAATCTTTGCTGGTCAAGCCATTCCCCATACACACATCATCCTTTAAGCCTCAGCTTAAGAGCATAGATCCTATATAAATGATATTCCTTAGATACAAGATATTTGCATAACAATAGAAAAACAGACAGGTGTATCCTTACCTTGGCATCTTCCTCCTGTGTGTCACAAAGAGGCATGAAGAAGACAGGACAGAAAGATGTAGACAAGAGATTGTTTCATTTTTTTTTCAATGGAGCCTCCCAAACCACTGGGCCCCTACTAGTAGAAATGCCTTTGGAAGGCTTTTAATTGATTTGGGTTTCTGATTGCCAAATGGTCCTGACATGGTTGCCAATGCTATCCAAGGCTGCATCCAGTCAGAGAGGATGTCAGAAAAGACCAATAAGAAACCAAATTACTAAATGCCATTGAAATAGGTTTGGGAGGCTTATAAATTGTATCTTCTTGTGATTATCAATCCCAACAGCAATTAAGTAGCTACAGGTAAAGGTACAGTAACACTCTAAGCAATGGAGGCGAGCAGGTTTTTGCGTTGCAGTTAGCAAGGATTTCTACATAAACTTGATCATGTGGATGACATCCGTGCATGTCAATTGTTGTTCGTTTCGAAAAGAAAAAAGTCTGTGGCCATACTGTAAATCACAAAAAAAGAAGCCGCCATAAAATCAGCAAAATAGATTGTAAATCAGAACATACATGTAATGCAAAGTCTTCCAAAGTCAAAGTAGGTGTAAACTAATTTTTTAAAAAATTGTTGTTTGGTATACCTTGGTCTGTGTGTTCAATCATTTGTTAGAACTTCCTGACCACTTAGATTTTATGTCACTAGTATTTTGAAGGCAACTTTTTTCCCAACATATTTTTGACATGCACACATAATTTTTGGGATGTCCAGAGGATTTAAGGTTAAATAGGGCAGGGCTATAGAACAGTTAGAAGGGAAGGCAGTGACCTGTGATACCAATCAATAAAGTGAAGTGAAGCAAACTAAAGGAACGTCATATCCTGTAGTATTGATTGTAATAATTACATTTGATCGGGATGTCCGACTGTATGATCCTCAAGACTCAGGTGAAGATGACAGCTTGCTATCTAGTTCAATAACGCTGTGGCTATGCCTGGAACACCCAGTGTCACTACTAGTATCTGGTAGTGCCAAAAAGCCTTACTAACAGGAAGCACAGGAATTTCTTTGAACCAATAGACACTGTCATTCAATGAATGGTGTAATGTGGTTCTGTACCATTTTACAGGATCATCCTTAGGGTTAGTGTTGTCGTTATAATTTATAAGCAATAGAGTTGACAGGATCATCGATCATGAGGTGCTATCAATCAAAGGAACACATCCTGTCAATAGTTCGTACAAACTCTATTGACAAGAACATCCTGTCAATCATTCGACTCAATGGCACAGAAACATTCGTATTGACAGGAACAACAACAAAATCGCATCATCCTGTCAAATTATAGCCTCGGTCTTTCAATTGCAATAGAATACTCCGGACCAAATTCATAATCATATTAAATTCACATCAATCCAACTTAAACGTTACGGCAAAAACGTGATGGTCCCACATTTGATTTGTAAACATGAATAGAGGGTGGCCAAAATTCCGACACGCATTGGCCAGTCCCGAGGGACCATCTATGGGAATGGGCCAAACTCACAACAGCTTTGTTGTCAACCGTTAGTGAGCGCTGGGTGCTGTTTTCTCTTGCCAACAGACGATGAATAGCTAGGATTATGGGCAATAACGTCGATACCGGCGGTGAAGCTTATACTTAGCTGCACCGTACCTCAGTGGCACACTGTCAGCTCCTACTGTTGAAGGGAAAACAGCAGAAAAGCTAATCAATACCGCTACACGCTCACACACTCACCTCGTGTCCGCCATCATGAATCTGGAATGGTGGGATCCCCGGGCGAGGCCACTCGTAACGCAGGGGTAGGTAAGACAGAACGCTGGAGGGAAAGCCCTAATCTCAAAGCAGAGAAGAGACCCAGACTTGTTTCGGTATTTACAACATTGTACGTTTTTTTCGGGCTTTCTAATTTCCCAGATTCCCCTCTTGTCCGCGTGGCTACAGAAGAAAACCTGACAAAATTCAAAGCTTGACAAAAACGCGCAATGAAGACGACAGAAACAATCGGAAGCCTAACCTCTGCTCGGAGAGTAGGGAAGCCCAGAAGACGTGAAGGTCCGTGAGCAGTGCTGAAGTGACACGGTGCGGCAGACTTTACTGTTGCAATGACATCTAAACATAAACGTAACAACAAAACAGAACGTTGTGCAGTCTCAAAGGTATATGACAGCACAGGATAAGAATGCAATGAAAATTTTGTTTGTGTTCTGATCCTTTTCCAAGTCAACTACTAGTAACCTAGTATACAGGGGTCTGAAGGTGGACATTATCATACACGAACAGAAAACAACGTGAGTCAATCACTGCTTCGTTTAGACCCTTGTAGTGCCCAGAAACAAACAGAACTGTTTCTGTGGCAGTGTATTTCTACAAGGAAATGTTGCAAGCCTTTTCCCCTTAATGTTCTAGAGGCACCTCGAAAACGGGATCCCCATTTTACTCCCCTTCCAAAAGACGCCGCAGCCCCAACCGAAATTCCCCTCCCAGGATTTGACTCGGGAGCTATATTACGGCTGGATACCAGGCTATGAACCGGGGTCTTCCAGTAACTAATTATAACTAATTGGAACCAGACGCTCAACTGTGAGTCTGCTACTATCATGTGAGCTACATGGAATCACCCAGCACTGTTATATGATATCAAATTCAGCACCAAGGACAGGCCTGCACTGTCGATCCGTTGTATTCAAACATTATCCTTACGTGCAGGTGTTATAGAATTTTGGCGCTCAAACAGCAAATATTCAGAATTTAAAAATTGCTAATCAGATCGACCTCTGCGACTTATTTTCAACATATCAACGTCACATTTACACATTTACAATGTTGGAGAACAACGTGAAAGCCAATCGTCCAGTAGTTTTCAGTAGCCTACCGAAAACTCCCAAAAAATTAATGGTAGACAACTCAAGTGGCAGTGCGTTAGCATATTTCAATCCGTTTTCACGACACAGCAAAGTCATATTCTACTCTGTAACTATCGCCGTGGGGTGTGATAAGGTATATTCAATTTATGAAGTAGAATGATTGCCAAAAAAAGTGGTTTTCTTCTAAACATGTCACGTATTGATTAAACGGTCAGATTCTACAAAACATGCCTTTATGCCATTCATGATGTGCAACACGCACTAAGAAACGCTGGTGTTTGCTTTAACACCGACAGTTTAAGTTACTCGAAAGAAAAGCGGAGAACGGTGAAAGCGCAATCAGTCTAGTTGTGATTGTGCATATCTATCATGTTGACGCAACAACAATGACGATATGATACTATGAGGGAAATCTGATCGCAGTCTCAGAAGTGCCGCTCAGCGAAGTTGATCAGAATGGCACATGAATGAAACGAACCAAAAGAACTCCCATCAGAGGGTAAATATCGCTCAGCACTGGGTCCCTGAAGATACCGGGGTAAATAGTGCATGTAACATATTGATAGTTCTTACTACGTATCTTCACTCACTCAGAACACGTGAGGGATCTTTGTTGTCAATGCGTACCGTCATACGGACCGTGAGCTACTTCTGAGAGGAAGTGCTTTGAGTTTCACATATGTAATGATTGTAATGTCTAACGATACTGTTGCACTACAGTCTGACTAAGGACAGATTTTATAACCGCCACCATGCGGTTGGTTGAAGAACCTTATCTTTTCGCGACTTCTACATAGAAGCACGTACACAAGCAATATGCAAAATTGTGATAAATTGTCCTCCTGTCCTTCTGTCATTTCCGTTGAAATTGTGTCTCTCCAGCAGTTGCCTCAATATATTCAGTCTAGCTGTACGAAAACAATATTTGAACGAACTAGATTTGTTTAAACCGGGTGGGTGTAAACTTATAAATCCTCTTGCAGATATTTCTGTTTACCGCGTTCCAAAATATGCATGGCGGCTTTTATCAATCAAAATATACATTAACTGTAAGCTGTTGATGATATGTTGCTTTATAGCACTTAAAAATCACAGTAGAATAATATGAAAAGATCATTTCATGAGAGCCTTGGCGTTTAGAGAGTCGCAACAGCATATTTATTTTCTTTGTACTTTAAAGAAAAGGTGCCGTCATATACTAGAAGTGAATACAGATGTCTCTCAAATTACAATCCACGCGTTATATACGTCCCCATCTCGGGTTGCTGGTGAATACAGGCGCATCATTCATTCTGCATTTCATCCCGTGAAGGTTAAAGCTGTGCGTCTTTGCGGGTTCAGGTCAGAACACACTATATCAATTCTAACAAATGTGTTCGCTCTCCCCATGCCCCCCTGGTAACACCACTTTCACGCACAGACCGTCCCTCCTACTTCTCTCAGCTCTAATCATGAGGCAGGAATTGAGAAAACTGACTTCGAGGAAGGGAAAGGCACACGAGTTAACAATTAACGATGGCTTTCATTTTTCGTGCATTTATAAGATAAAGTGGGCATTTTAGTAGCCTCTCTATTAGGCTCCTTTTTATGGTCTTATTAGGCTTTTGTTGATTTATAATATGCTGTTTTTCTGGCGGCAGATCTGATATGTCGGCTTATGGGGCCTGGTAAGGAGGCTAGTACTTTAGGGTAGATGTAGGGAAACGCCAACATGGCTATGGGATCACCAACTTTACTGATAATGTACATGTATCTGTATATCATTAATAATAAAGACGCATTTGGTAAATTTGGTAAATTCTGGAAGTCTGGGATGCTGGTCTATGTATGGGACACGTCTATCAAAAATAGTCACCAGGTTATATGGAAATTGATAAGTCCTAACAATAAGGGAAAATCATGACAGTTCTCAAATTTTAACTGTGTTGCCGTTTGTTAATCCAAAGAGCAGCTATTCTATTACCTCATTATGCGGCTTAAAGAAAAGTGCGAGTGTCTCACAGAAGAAAGGACAGCACAAGGACAATATAGCAAGTGACTAATAAAACAGGGCAGTAACAGATGACAGTTGTTGGGCTACATACCGTCAAAGTAAAGAATTCATGTATTGCATGGGACATGGTCTGTATATGGGGCACTGGACTTGAGTGGGGTTTTCTCGCTATCTTCGAGCCATAGAATTTTGACAGAATAGTTTTGTTAGGGATAGATGGTGTACTGTGGAAGAATAAGCATATTAATTATCTGTTAAGTTCAGATATTATGAAGATAATACCCCGTTGAAAGTGTCTGTGTGCGTGTCTTTGTGTGTATGAGTCAGTATCAATCAGTTTCCTGATATTTTGGTCAGCATAATCTAAGAACCATTCGTTGTATTGTAATGATATTTAGGATATGGGTTGCTTTTGGTAAGACAATGGTCAACTTTGATCATGGACCTCCTACCGGCTGCCCTTGATACTGCAGCAGAACTTCTGGTTTTTGTATCTTTTGTCGTAGACATGCTAGGGTGTTCATTTTTTAGTGACAAATAGCTTTTGATGGCAGAAAACCGTGGTGTAGGTTTTGCCCCCCCCCCTAAAAGTTTGTTCTGCTACTGCAGGGACGTAGAAATCGTTTGCATAATTAAAATATTTTGTAGAGATGTATCAAGAGCTTACAATAAAGAGAAACTGATTTACCTTTTCACTTGGACATGTGACAACGATCTTTAGTGATGGCAGCCAACTATGCAAGGCCAAGGACATACCACTATTACATCATTCACATCACTACAAGCACGAGGAAGAAGGATTTTGTGGACATTTGAAACTGATGAAGGATTTGGATATGGTCGTTCGTATGTATGACACAAACACAGACGATAGGTCACTTCATGTGCAATTTTTCATGATAAATATTTGTACAAAACCATTCATCATGTTGCTACAAAGTTCTATTGAAGCATATTTGATTATGGTCTGTAATAATCGTATCATGCATTAAGGTATTAGTCCAAATGACGCCATTTTTGACTAAAATTTGAAGAATGATTTACTTCCATCAAAAGGTTGAAGGGAGGTTCCGTCCAGGGCCATTCGATCTCAAAATCACCAAAGGGGTGGTCAGGACCCTTTATTTCCATGTACTAGGTTCAATTGACTGTCATCTCCCTAAAAGTCAAATTGTTCCTGACTCCAAAGGTCTTGTTTGAGGACATAATCCTACTCTATCCTCAACGTTTAAAAAGTGTAATGATAGAAAAAAGGTGTAAAGGTCCCAAGTCAACTTTAAGTACTGCATGGTGCACCACCACATCTGCTGCATCTACATAAAGTAAGTGTAGTTCTCAACATTCTGCCTGTAACCTTTACCATGGTAAGGCTTCAGGATGCTTAGTGGATGCCATCCACACAATCAACTCAGTATGGCCTAAATAGAAATATGCATGTGACTGAGGGTTCCATCCTAAAAGGGCCTTACACTGGCCATAATGTAGCAACCAGCTGACAAACAAAGGCCAGTCTAAATGTCAGTGTCATGTGTACACCATTCATAGCATCAATTATTGCTCCACACAGAGCTGTCATTTTACCCAACCACTGTTTCTTTGAAAATGTACTCTGCCTTTTACTCGAAGGGGAAACTGCATCCTATACCTTTGTATCTTTGGTCTTGGGAAAAAATCTTGTTTTTCCAGTAAACTAATTGACCAAAGCAAAAACCTGCTAACCCTAGCCTTTTTGGTGTGTCGACTGCTGAGGGACATAAAATTTCAATCAGACATCTGCGTGATAAAAATGTAGATTCTGAATCATTTTCTGATATAGTTTATGAAGGTTAGACATCCAGGTAAACAATATTTAAAGACTACAACTGGATTTGATGAACAGAGATTTGCTTATGAATATTTTGAGTGACATCTGTCACTCTTTTTCAGCATAACTAGAATAAACTAGCAGAACAATTCAGTACAAGTTGTACATCTCACTGTGAAACAGTTGAACATGTCAAAGTCCCTAACTCATAAGGATCGTATGCAAATGTCACTCATGTATAAATCACATTATAATATTTTCTCCTCATTTCTGTTGCAATATAAAATTATGCTGGTGCAATGTCAGTATGATTAGAATATGATATTGAAAATACCAAATGAATGTCTTGATGCATTTCAGTTTTATGTTGTTAAATCATATGAGTTCCTTCAGCGACACTCTAAAAAGAAGAAGAAAAAAGAGAATCGTTACCTACTGACCCCAATTTTTTGAGGATTGTAAATCACAAACACATCATTTGTTTCCTCGGTCTTGCACCAGCCATTCCGGCAGGTTGCTGTGTGATGTTGTGGATAATGGAGACTGTTTGTGCATCTACTCAACATTTCAGGAATATTTCGACAGAGAACATTCATGCATACACATGATGGTGCCACATGCTGGGCAGATATTGTTACACCACACGCTGAGAGAATAGAGCTGGTTAAAGGTGAATAATAAAGCAACGTTAGATCTTACAGAAGATAAGCCTGCGGTTGATAGTGTAGATATTGCATCAATCTATCAATTATTAGAATTCATAAATGTATGTAGGTCCCAGGAAACCCCCAAATAAGGAACAAGCTCAAGCAACTATCAGTATCAGATGCACCTTTATGGTTCAAAACTATTTCACCTTAATACAATTTTTACCCCTATCTTTAAAAACTAGAGCAGATTATTCCTAAATAATAATAATCTTGATCTTCAAGCCTTTAACCATCATAACTTGCAATGCCTAAATATCAGTCAATGTTACCACTGGTGACTACAGCATCTCTAATGGTCCATAAATAGCCATAAGAGGCTTGCTTTCCATAATGTCCAAATGAATGAAGTGCTGGGGGGTTGAGTTGTAGTTATTTTATACATACATGCATTTGATGTGGACGACGGGACAAAATTTGTCAGAACATAAAAGGCTGGTAGTAGGTAACGTTATGTGAAGAACATGTAAATGTACATTCACATGAACTGTACTCTAGCTGACCCCCACCAATTGAGAGTGGGATAGCCCTCAAGCCAGACTAATTCAATTTTAGGGGGACAGAGTTGTTCCCAGATCAGGAGTACCAAGTGCAAGGTCACTCAGTCACACCACGTTTCCAGGAAATAAAAAAAATGGGGTGAACCAGTGACATCTGTGAAGAATGAGTTCCTGTGAGGCTGAAGAAACAAATTTCAATATGGTTTGATTGTTGTGTGTGGTGTTTTAGAGCCTTCTCCATTATTGAATGGCGGGTAATCCTTTAAAAGATGAGGAACATTCATCTGACCTTCACATTCATTCAACAAGGATCAGTCCATTCCACTAAGAGGGTACAAACCTAGAGTTTTCAATAGGGTACACTTTAAAAAAGACAAGAATAACAGAAATTTTACGGACAATTGCTAAAGAAAACAGGTTTGCTCATCTGTGTAGAAAATAGACAAATTGGAAAAAATAGCATAAAACTGGAAAGAGGATTTGAATGCTCCCAATGATACTGATCTGTTGTTCAGGGAATGTGAGACCTTTTAATATGGTCTGCTATGTCAACATTACGATGGTCCCTCTTCAAACTTTTACGTGGTAGTATAACATTTTTTTTCAAACTGAAATTCTATAAAAAAAATGAAATGTGACCAAAAAATCTTAACAGAATTGTGATATTGCAACAAGTAATAACATTAACACCCAAAAGATTTTTAACTGTATATAGTTCATCTTTCCTGTGGTTCGAACTTTGTGGTTCCTGTGTGATCATATAAACAATAAACACAGGATGTATCAAAATGTCTTCATTTGCTTTAATTCATTTGTGCCCAACATTGAAGCAGTTTGGCATGTAAAAGAGAAATCTGCTGAAATTACTATGTACAAACACTACATGCAAATTACAATTTGCGAAGGAATTCAACAATCTCAGATTGGACCATACTCACATACATGTACATGGACACAATGTTTGCTTCATAGTTCATCATACAGTAGTACTGCACTGTAATAATAACATCTACAAAGGACAGCCATTGATAGTATTTCTTTATCTACTTTCTTATGAATCAGTTCTCTTGAGGAAAGACAATACATCATGCCAATAGTACTTCCTCCTTCCCCATCAGTACAAAAATTCTGACTCCCCACTGCTCTAGTTTTCTGTCCCCCAATCTGATATAAAAATTCTCTTCAAACCATTACCAGCTTGTAGCCTGTAACTTTTCATAACATCTGAAAACACTGTTCACAACGGTGTTCACAAAAATATCAGCTTCACTTTACACTCCAACATGAACCAGTTGCACGTAACCCAAAAGCTTTGTTTTGCAATTTCAAAACAGATCACAAAAGCACCCTATAAATTAAATAAACATGAAATCCTGACAGTGACCAATTTGGGTGGACAAAATTTTTGGAAAAAATAACAATGCATAACACTAATTGTGTTCCCCTAACGTCCAAATGTAATGGTGTATGACACTACCTACTACTGAAGACTTTGAAAAATCATACAACATATATGGCTCAATAAAGTAGGTCAACACAAAGTTTACACAAAATGTGTAATTTGGGCAGTTTGACATGACTCTTGAAAACAAATCAAACTTTCATTTTTTTACTTAAGCAGATAACATTTTTTAAAATATGTAACATTAAGTGTACATCTTTTATCTGCCTGGTGTTGACACACATGGTGACATCACTACATACTGTGAACATTTCCAATCATTATTTGAAAGTAAACTGTCTTGATTTGTCAATATGATAAAGATATTTTTGGAACAACTTAATCTCAGAACAGAAGTGCTAACTTTGTAAACTGTTGTACCATGTGCTGTGACTATCTCCACCATGAAGTTACTTCCAGACCAATCACCAACTGCCTTCACTGAGCTAGGATACCATCAGATCACGATTTCACTGCAGATTTTCCATCTGATGTAAAACACAGCACCTTACAATGCCTCGTCTCATAACGCTGTGTCTGCTGCTACAAATTCACAATTTTCCACAAAATCTTGGCAACAATAAAGAGGTGGAGTAATACTTAAACATAAACATAGCAATAGCTATACTTAAAACATATTTCTAATAGTCATGAAAAGGTTTCTACCAGCACCAGAAACAGACCCTCATTTGAAGGACTTGCCTAAATATATGTTAACTAAGGACCAAGATTCGGTAGCATAGCTAAGAAGTCTAATCATCTGTCAAGACTATTGTGAAGAGCCTGTGAATAATACTTGGGATTTGTTTTACAACAAGTTTACAACAAGCACATTTTCTAAAAATGCAAAAGCGTAAATTAACATTTTTAACCATAATAAGAACACTGTAACAAGAAAATCTTATATAGGTTTTGACCCCCAACATAACTTTACAAATCTGTCACACAGATAAAGCTATTGATCTTAATAAATAAGGGTGTTCTTTGTAATTCACTTTTCAGGCTGATATTCAGTTTCACTGAACATTCGAATTCAAGGGAACGATGAAATTGTCCTGATAGTGGGGGGATTTCTCGTGCGTTTTGCTCAGATGGATCTTGACGGCATGTCTGCTCTTGAACTCACACGAGCACAACGAACACTTAAAGGAATTTTCATTCACGTCTGCAACTTTGCTGGAATTTACAGCCTGGCGCGTCACCGGTTCGCTGGCCATTTTAGCTGCCATGGCATTGACATCGGTCACTTTGAACCCCAGGTGGTTTTCCAAGTGTGAAACAAAGTGTCTGGGTGTGGTGGGCTGCGTGCCACACTCTAAGCACTGGAACAGAGGACTCGTGGTCTGGTAGTTCTTCACGAACTTGGCACTGCCGGCATGCCTGAGTCGGTACCGTACGTTGGCAACCCAGTGATTGATGGCTGTCATGGTGAGACCCGTGGCATGGGCTATGCCCACTTTGTCATCGTGGCTAATGTCGGGAGGGGGACTGCGAGGCCGACCCTCGGCCGTGTCCATATTGGATACAATATAAGCCTGCAAGATCATTTGGTGAACCGGATTCCACGAGGAGTGGCGACCTCGTCTACTCACCTTCACTGTTTCTACATGGCAGTTCCCGGCCCTGGGCGCTATTCGCCGGTTACCAGAACCTAACCTCTGCTCTTCTTTACTTGGTGCCTCACAGAATGTCCGACTAGTGGAAGTTAACCTACCAGAGACCCTATTGCTTGCTGTCATAACTGCAGAATTGGTGGACGATAACAACTGGGAACGCCCTGGGAGGGGCTTGACATCGGGGCCAGAGCTGCTGTGGTTATGCATCTTGAAGGCATCCTCACAGCGTGTGGATGGTTCGCAAGACTGTGCTATTCTCCTCATGGCATCCAGTGGGTCCTCTTGCTTTGCCTTGCTGGCATTGGGTTTGACATACTTTTCAGTCCCACTGGTGGTGGACAATGTAGACAGAACACTACTGGTGGATGGAATTGCACTGGTGGTTACAGTGGGAGATGGGGACGAGTGAACCCTCAAGTCGACAGCTCCTTCCTCTTCCTTCTCCTCCACCTTAATTCTAGGAGGAGCGGAAGCGATGACGGGACTTCTCCGCTGTATCCATCTACTCTCTAACACACTAGTGGCAGGAACCGAGTAGGACCCCACAGAACTACTGCTCTCCTGCCCTGCTGCCTTCTGCAGGGAGCAGTGGACAGTGTTTTGCAACAATTGGAGGATATTGCCTTTGGAAGGCTGCTGGATCTCTGCTGTGTGCAGATACTTCTCTTCAATCCTCGGCTTGGAAGGTGCCTGGATCACAGAAGTGGACGTTTCTGTGTTCCCGTTTGTCTGACTTGGAGACACCTCATTGTCCATTGAGTCATCCTGTGACTTTGACATTGTTGATGACGGTGCTTGAACAAGTAAGGGTACCCTCTCTGCCTTGCTTTCTTCTTCCGTCTTCTCTGGACCATTGGGGACCTTGCTGAAGTGTCCGGTATCCAGCATATGCTGTGTGAGCATGTGGAGGGAATCGCAAACCTTGCTGCAGGCCAGACACCGCAGGATCTGTTTCTTCTGCTTCTGGTACTGCAGACTGGCTCTCAAACTGTGCACCGTCATGGTCGTGGTGTGTTCCACATCTTCCTCTTTGTACATCTGCGGGAACAGTTCCTCCAACTTGAATGGCAGGAGGGTGCCCACCGTTGCTGCACTACTAGAACTAGACTGAGCTGGTTCCTTCGCAGCCTCTGTTGTGTCTGTAGAAGTTTGGGATGGAATGTTCAGAGTTGTTGGTCTACAGAAGACTGGCATGGCACACTGTACTTCTGATGCCTCAGCGTTTGGGCTGACAAGGTTGTTGTTCCCGAAGTAGTCAGTCAGGTCTTGAGGGGCTTCCTCTGCCTCATCCTCCTTCCCAAAGTCCCACTTTTGTGCAATTTTCTCATAGTGCTTTGTCTGCATCATGTGGACGGTGAGGTCCTGAAGTGTGTCGAAGGACTGTCCGCAGCCCATGCACTTCAGCACAGCATCCGTGTGCTCCTTCTCCTCCATGTCCAGCATGGAGCGTTTCTTGGGCTTGGTGCTTTTCTGCGTGAGCCTCTGTACGCACGTGCTCTGGCTTCGGAAGTGTCCAGTCTGAGACATGTGCACCGTGAGGGTGAACAGGGATTCGAACGCCTCCCCGCAATATTTGCACTTCAGCTTACCGGCCATTCCACCGTTGTACGAGCGGTTCTGCCTCCGCAGGTTGGATCGGATGAAGATGCTGTAAGGGCTGAAGAGGTAGTTCTTGGTGTCATCAACAAAACTCCCTTGTGTCTGAGGGGTGCCTCTCATTTCCCCTGGCACACCCTCACTCAACTGACTCAAAGACTTGAGCGGCGATTCATCAAAAGCTACCTGTAAGGACCCATTGGGGAGATAGTCTGCTGGTGGGATTGCCCCTGCCCTCCATCCTGGGTACACCCCGTGCCCGAGAAGGGTTTGTTTCTCGTCTCCAAGGAAAGTTTCTTCATTCTCAAGGTCCTCCTCATACTCATCATCAGCGTCTGCATGGAAGTCCCCGTCCAAGTCTTCGCGGAACACATCGTCATCGACATCTTCTTCAAGTGGTGATGCTGACGTCGCTGCGCCCGCAGCTGCAGTCCCATCATCCACTGCAACAGAGGAAAAGGAAACAATCATCAACCTAAATTCTACACTAGTAAGAAGTTCCTACAATTTATTGAACATTGATGGCAGCAGGCTGAGGTGAGGTCATCAGAGATCAGAAATTTATGACACCTTGACTTCCTACATTAGATCTGTAAAAAGAATCATACAGTTGTCGTCAAGCATCTTTAATGGTGGGACATTTGGGAACTGAGCAACCACCAAAATGCTTCTCACTTCCAAGTTTGACTAATTTCGTGTGAAGTCTATGTTTTGTGTCTGTGTTGGTATTTGTTTGTGTATCCTTAGTTATTTGAACTCAGTGTCGGTGGGAAAGAGTGGCAGGAAGTACAGGGTTGGTAAAACTATTCATTAATCAGACATGATAGACAGTGCATGGAAGAGGCTACTAACTCATGGGAAGGTACTGTTTTGGGTCTATTTGTTTGCATTTTCCCAGTTTAATATTTTCCATATGCTAGTCTTCTTTGTTCTTTACATATTTTAGTAACAGCAGCTAATAGTAATTCAGGATCAAATCAACCATGGTACAAATTATCTTGTTGACTCAGAGAGTCTCTGTGTGCAACATTGGCTATACCATTAGGGTGAATTAATGACGACTGGAACAGAATTGTTATTTGACAGGCCCATTTTTCAAGGTGTATACACATGAATTTGGCAAGCTCTTTTCTTTCTTCATTTTGCATTCAGAGCACAATTCTTACCTATTATTGTAAATGTATCAAACCCTGCAATTTCGAAGGTAAAAAAAATTGCCAATATCCTATCTTTACAACGAGTACACAAAAAAAAGTCAAGAGCTATATTGTGGTACACATGTAGCTATTTTAATCGCAACGATTCCAATGTGTATTAGCTGTTGAAAACAAAGAAAGAACATAGTGACCTTTATCGACTATTTTCTTTTTCTTTAACTATGGAAAAGAAATGATGAGATCATGTTGAAATGCGATTTTACAATGTTTCCATTACTGGAAGAAGACCATCAACTGTTCAATGCCTTAATGTGTTTATAACAGAGTGTGAAATAAAATCTTGCAAGACTGCCGTCTGAACTTGGAATTATGTTCTGTTTCATCAATCAGATGTCTGGAAAAAAAATCCCTTGTTAATAATTGCCCAAAAATGGCTAGGGTTGTCAGTGTTTTCCTAGTGTTAGTAAGGTAAATGAAAACACAACTGTGGATTTTTTAAAGCCTTTTGAGGGCAACCCTTCATGTCTTCGTCCTATATGTGTATGTATGTTCAGATTGACAAATACAAAATTCTCTGTTTCTAGGTAATACAAGAAATAAAGGAAAAATATGTGTTGTTACCACTAGGTCCATAATTCAGAGAGACACAACTGGAGGACTTCCTTACTTGTTTTTACATAAGAAAACAAGAGCTATCTCATCAACTTTATTTAGAGCTGTCTACCATCTAATAATTCTGAAAAATAGAACAAGATGAAAAAACTGATGTTCTGCTGCAGTATGAAGGAAAGCTGTCAGGGGGTTGAAAATCTCATATCTTCAACAGGACAAGACCTACATGTAAGCAGTGCTAATTATAAGCTAGCTTGGTATCCAGCCATATTATAGCACCTGAGTATCTTCTGTACTCTCAGCAACTACAGAAGAGCTATAATACAGCTGGATACCAGGCTAGTGCTAGCTAAGCAAAAACCATATTCAAGACAATCTATCCATTAGGTTCTTGAGGTATACTATTTAACCAAATACAAACATATACAAACAAACACAACCCAAAACCTCATCTTCTTAGCAAAAGGAAAAAATATCCGTGGTTACCAGATCCAAAATTGAAAGGGAACCAATCGAAGGACTTTCTTACTTGTTTCTAATCCTGAGCCAATAGCACGATTAAACTGAGTAACCACTGGAGGATTATTAACTTACATCGCACATAAAACACTGCAACCTGCAAGCAAATGAAGAGTATCATGTTACTTATTCTGTACAATAAGCGTTCACATAAATTTGGACAATACTGTGCACTGGCCCGAGGCAGTCATTTGCGATCATGATTGCGATGTTCAGAAGAACTGTGCGCATGAGTATAGCACTTAAAATACAACAACAGGGAGTAAACAACTGAGTCTTTGGAGTACATAGCCTATAAATCTATCACCGGTAGCTCATCAAGTTGTTCTGGTTAGCAATTATACTGCATGGCAGAGTCATTCCAGATATACTGTAACGCAGCACTGCGAATTTCTATCAACAGCAGATAATGAACAGTGAAACTAAAATTGTATATTAATTTTTTGTCTTTAATTTAAGTCCACTACAACCAAGTTAAGTCCATGAAAATGCTTCCAAAAATCCTGACGTAAAATGGGGGGATGTAAGGTATCCTTATCTACTTTTGAACCTAGGTTGCGACCCTATACACTTGCAAATCCTCTTGATACCTTTTCAGCCCGGCTTTGAATGCTAAACCATGCCTTCCTCCTATTTGTCCTTTTGAATTCTTACACTGCCTTCAGGCTAAAACAAAGTATTACCCACCAACACTGTGGTCCCTGTTTTCTTGCAACACTTGTAATTACATTAACCCTGACCCAGCTGCTTTTCACTAGGCAATTACCAGATCTCAAAGCCCCCAGATCCCCTGACCTTTCTGTATACCCCAGAGCCTCACACCAAATCTTTCATGTTGGGGAGCCCTTATTCCAAAGGACTTGCTAATTTCCATCCAGTAGGGGCCACCAAAGAGACGTGTTTTCTTTCTTCTACCACCGACTGCAAATTTATTTGATTGATTAGACCATAATTTTGACAAAAGAGGAACAAAGTACTGCCACCGCTTTGATCTTATGCCTTTCCTTTGAAGGACTGTCACTTCCATCGTGTAGTCGCTCCCCTCTAATTCTGGTTTGGATATGGTAACAACAACAGTTTTGTTTCAGATGTAAAAACATTAGACAGGTTGCAGATGGTTTACTATTTCCAGCATTCTTTTATTCTATGACAATTTCCTTCTCGATGATAATTTCTTCGAAGCTTCATGAACAAAGCCTTCTCCCACCCCTATAGTCTATACCATTTTCCTGGTATACAGTCAGATTGTTTCCTAAAAGCGGGCACTCTCTCCCCCAACTGTATCACGTGAAACAAAAGACATGCCCACTTTCAATTCATGATCAGAATTAGCAGGGAAGGCGGCCGCCATAGTGGTCGGACATGGTAGATTTATCAAGCCTATCAATAATAATTGGATCAATGAGAAGAAAATTGCTGGTAACTTGAGGAGAGGACAGCTCTAAATGTCATTACCGTCCCTCACCCCAAAATGGCTCTGTTTATCTTGCCAAGCCTGTTAAGGATGCCATGGGCACATTACCCTCTAATAGGTGTAAAGTTTCCATTAGGGAAAAGTCGTAGAAAAATGGAGAAAGTATGAAGTCAACATGTTCCTCTGATCACGTCCGTTGTCTGAGGTATTAGTGCAGACATTGTCTCCTGCAGCATACGTGTATGCACGCATTCTTCTCTTTATCACTCTTGGCTCGTAAATAGAACTTTGTAGGCGAGGATCATATTACAAATAGGTTTCAGGAGAATTTTGACAACTGTCTGTGCAGACGGGCAATTTCCATCCTGCACGCACGGCCATATATGGGCACGGGCGGTGTGACCTCTTCAAACAGTGCCCATTTAAATTGCCATTGATTAATGGTTGTCAGTCACCCTTGATCTTGCGCAAACATCCCATGCAGGTTTTAAATCCAAAATTTATGAGCGCCTATGGCACGCCAACAAAATCCTATGGGCAACCATGACAGGCGCTCATCTATCAAGGGCAAGGGCAAACACAAGAACTTGTTTCCCATAATTTTCTTCACAAATTATGGCCTGCAGCTGTTTTCATTTTCCCCACAGATACAGAAGCATGTTGTAATCCAAACTATCATAATTTAGCACAATTACAAGGGCCCGTGCAGTTATTCTGGGAGAGATTCGAATGTGAACTTCACGCCCTGAATTCTTGCCAAAAAATTCGTTCTTCCCGAAGAATCCCAAAACTCCACAAAATTGGACTTCTGGTCTCAAAATTGGTCTTGCTTCTTGACGAGAGACATCTCCTTTTCCTTGGGATTTAACCTCCATCTATTTAGCACATTTGTGTAATTCTGTCCATCGGAGGGGGTTACCCCGCACGATATTGTATGCATAAAGGATCTACATGTCAGCCATGATGAATAGTTGTCATTCATTTGGAATCCTCCATGGCAGTTTTCTGCATCCGGAATATAAATCACGGGGGGCTCGGCATTTTCCAAGTCCATTATCAAACACTACATCAAAGGGCTTGCTTTGTAATTGAAATCTGTCAGTGTCAAGGGCTGCCAAGTCTTTTGAGCCAATTTCATTGGGAGGAATTTAACGAACACGGGTAAATGAGTGCAATTGGTTTCGCCTTTCAAACGCACAATTTACGTGAAAAGCCGCTGACAGCCGTGATGAAGAAAAATGAAAATTAACCCTTGTTGAAGGTGGTATTGAACCAGCATCTTAGGGTGCGAGCTGCTTCGATCTGCACATTTAACTTGGGATTTCTTCTCCAATACTTGAAATTGTCCCAAGTGTGTAAGAGCCAAAAAAGCACATTTGTCAACGCTATAAATAGAGTAGAAAGAAGAACATCCTAGTCAAAAAGATCACAATGTTTTTTCCATCCTTGCATTTTCAGGTAACCAAGACATACACATGTATTACATATGAAGGATGGCGGCAAAAATATTTCACAACCAAGACTAATTTCAAATGCATTCTGAAAATGTCAGCAGAAGATGACTGCCATTAATAATATTTAGTGCCTTGGAAGACTGGACACACCTGTTATAGAAGAATGGCATAAATCACACTATCTGTGTGTACCCTTGCTAAAGTGTGCTGCCTTCCCTCCAGGGATCATTTAAATACAGACAGGTGGTAGCCACAAATGCCTTTCTTCTTTTATTGACATAAATCCATCCTAAACAAATTTGAGGCCTTTGTCTGGATGAGTACACCGTACAACCGACGCACAATGGCGGCTGCTTCGGCACAAAAGAACAATAAAGCTGCTGCCTTTTTGGAAATCACTAAAGCCAGATTACAGATGTCTATCATTCACTGAAAACCTGGCAGGTTCTGTTTACTGGTGTTCTGCCTGAGTGTGAGAGGAGAAAGGGGTTCCACAACCCACCAACCATAGAGACTGCAGATGTTTCCACTGGTCTCTCCACTTACAGGGTGGGATGAAAAATGATCAACAGCTGCCATACATATGAGCCCAGCGCCAGGGGAGGAGACTTCCCTGTTTACAAAAGGAAGAAAATGGGGTCAACAGGTCTCTGATGACAGTTCAAGGTAAAGATCTTCTTGGCCGCCAAATACACTTGTGACCTGCCCGTGATCAAGGTTCAAAATGTGCCCAAAACGTCTGCCCGAACCTTCCTTCATAACTGTCCAGCCGTCACTCAGAAAAGAGTCAGATAACGAAGACAATCTGCATATGTATCATGAAAAGATATCTGGGTTGAGTGCACCCCTTGTTCAGGAAGGTGTTTGCATGTGCCAGCAGTTGTCACTACCTGCCATTACCAGTGAGAAACTAGTACTTTCCACAGACAAGGCCAGACCTTTGCTAAGATAAACATAATCCCGGCACTTTGATGTTGTCATGACTCAGCTGGTCCTCCATCTCCCTCTGCAGCTGAGCTCCACTCCTGCAAAACATAATCTGATCTTCTCCCAAAAGTTCAGAAACGTAAATTTATCCCTGGGATCCACAGAAATATGTGCCTAAAACTAGCAGGCTATAAAAACGAGCAAGAAGAATCACCTCCAGAGCAGATGGGACCTTAATGACTCGGGATGCCAAGGAGATAAATCACTTAAACACTGCCAAGAAGAAAAAAAGGATAATATCAAAAGGCAGACTTAAAATCTTGCTTTCCGATAGGTTCACCAAATACCTACTATCAACGGAAAACAATTTCTGTATGAATAATCTTTCCATCACCTGTTATGTGCTCCACGGCCTCCGTCTTCATCACTGAGGACTTCAACATCACCATAGCTTATTGTCATGCCAACTCCCATTACAAAACAAGTGCACATCAATCATGCTTATCGTAATTTCCATAAATATTACCCAAAGCTTTGAAATTATGAGGTGTCAAGACATACCCCAAGGTGGGAATACAAGCATCATTATTTGCTTCCCAGCACCTGGTGGGAGAGCCTATTAAAAATCCTCTCCCTGGGGACACTCACCTTGGTGAATAATAATGCAAATGAAGTGTGCAAGATCTACTACAATTGCAAAGATAACAGTCCCTCTGTGGAATAACAATAGAAGAGGAGAAATGGGGAAGAGTGATGGAAAAGTACGCCACTAGAAAGCCACCCTCCTGGCTTGCTATCCATGAACAGAGGACCTCTATTTCAGAGGTGGCAAAAACCACCTGTTGTTCACCAGTCATGCATTTTATGCCAATAATATCATGAACACTCTCACTCCACCCTCCAAATGTATCAAAAAGGACACCAAGCCAGGAGATTCTGTTCAAACAAAAGTTTGGATGAGAAAACTTTTTTTGGTGGTCAAATCCCTAGCAACCATCACCTACACAAGCCACCTAAGGTCAAAGGGTAAAGGTCGGCAGATTCTGTGATAAACACTCCAGCCAAGCTTGTTTACAAAACACCACCTCTCGTAAAACTACTTCAAAGACCCCGACCCGACATAAAACCCTATGTTTATGCACATGAACAAACCCAGAATCGGGAGGAAATGTCGCCAGGCGGTTGGCAGAATGAATGACAAGTTGAGGGGAGGTGTGGGGCTCCGCTCACCCTCCATGTGAGCGCACACGTGCGCGCGCCAACCAACCCTTCCTCCACAACACTTGCCCGAAGTGTGCGGTACCAGGTCTGACGGCCAAGTTTGCAGCGGCGCGCGGCAGGCTGCAGCCGAGATAGGGCTGTGATTGCACCGCCCTGGCTGCCATCACTCACTGCCTCGCAGCCTGTCAAGCTGTCACCCTCAATCCACCCCCATCATTCATTACCCCAACACTGATTGATAGATGGCGATTGTCTGGCTGCCGCGCACAAAGCAGTCCTCCATCTTGAATTTTCTCCCGATTCCCCACTTTTTCACGCAATTTTCGGACATTTCGGACAAACTAGAGACACAAAAGTGATCCCCCAAGCATCCCAAATCAGCCGCCGATGTTTTTGACAGCTGTCCGACACGATTATTTACAATCCGACTGCAACCAACCCAGCCCATTGTTCTGGGTGCGGGCTGCGCCCGAGAACCCCGAAACTTTGACAAAATCTTACGTACATCTCACTTTCTTCGGACTGTGCTGCTTCCTGCGAGGCATGGTGATCGCTGGCCGTCAGCTGGGCGCGAAAGTTCCGGGTTCGAGGCCCGTGCGAAGTGCCTGGAAGCGGTTGACACAGCGCTCACGCACACCACTGCCTCCCTTACCGCCGTCTGTATGGGTCCGCCCTGCGCACGCGTATTTTGAGGGCGATGTAACACTTGCAACCTACACAAAAATATAAAAATACATATTTCACGATACAATATTCAGAACCCAAAGAATTGATACATAACATCGGAGCTACGCATTATTTTGTGTATGGCTAAGTGACATATTACCAAATATTCTAATGTATTTGGTTTTGAGTAAGATTTGAATGTTGTTAGTATTTGTTCCGTCGCCCGTATTAAACTCCAGGAGTAAGGGCCAAAGGTGAAGAGGCGGGAACACTTTGTATACACGTGTTGCAAGCCTGTTTGTTTTGGTCGTACTGCCATGTTTACTTTTTCGTGCGGACTTGAAAGTGTTTTTATTTCGTCCAAAGGCTTCCTTCTTCATTTTATATATCCAGTTGTGTTTTCCAGATCGACCTGTATTTTTTGTTGGGAGAGGGGAAATGTAGGCGTCTTCAAATCATAAGTCACAAGGCTATGAAAACAGTAGCAAGCCGTGCCATATTGTACAAAATTCAAACAGCCTGTGTCATTCTTTTCAAACATGTATGTCTCCTCTATCTTGGCGTCGTTTTAAAGGTTTCCACCATTGTTGCGGAAAGCAAAAAACAGCAATTTTTTCCCGCGGGAAACTCGTCACCCACCTGTCTTTATTTACCCTTTACTCCGTATAGACTGCATTTGTATGTGTCAAAAGATACATTCTTTGATTTGTTTTTCATGTCTTTTTCCATCGTTGCTTTCGTTATTTTTTCTTACTTATTTTTCATTATTTTTCTATCA